>NC_133654.1:211619491-211919491 GCF_009905375.1 Apium graveolens
TGATGTATAGAATGAGATCCCAGATTCGATTTTTGATGTCGAGGGAGTTTCAAAGGTGATTATGTATAAGCTCGAGGAAGAGTGTGGGTCCATAGAATGATGGACGGGATAGCGAAAATATTTAGGCATGGGAAATACGAGGCTATAATGCTTAATGTTGATTTATATACGTATATGATTTGTTCTCCTATGACAAACCTCTATAGTTCAGAGGTAGGTTCCAAGCCAGATATTTTGTGGCAGTATATTTTTTTTTCTTTCATATATACAATTCTCTTCAATTCGTTCTTTTCTCTTCTTTCATTTCATGTAAGCTGAGAAGAACAACCCTTCCAGAAAGGGGAGGTATTGCCGAATGACTATCTATCTGTGTGATAGAAGCCTAGTAGGATACCAGCTATTGTTTAATTGTTTGTCAAGTACTAAAGGTTGGCCACCTTCTGTACTAACTAAGCGATATAACAAGTGTTCATGATCATAGTGATCTTTCAACAAATTCCTTTACTTCTATATGATTGATCAAGCTTCCAAAGATAGAAGCAGCTGAAAAAGGAGTAATAAAGTGGTGGTAGTATGCGGAATGGGAACACATTCGTGATACTAAGGTTGACGTGGTTATTAAAAGGTTATAGAACGCTAACGAGCAAAAGTATAACCGGTATAATATTAGGAACGGAAGGTAGTAGCGATTACGAACTGGAAAAGAAAGGGTATTAAGAAGCAAAAGCTATAATGTTAGAAGCTATAATGAGAGTCTGTGCAATAGACTTGAAAAAATTTGGAATGATCACTTAACACGGATTTAGTTATATCACGACAATAGATCATATGTCATTATCGAGGTGTCACCTTATGAGATCCTTGAGGGAAGATAATGTCGATCTCCCTTATGTTAGGATGAAGTTGTAGAGCGCAAGATGCTCGGACCCGCAGTAGTCCAAAGGACCAGGGATATAATAGATCTAATCAGAGGACGGCTGGTAGTAACCCAAGATGGACATAAGAGGTATGCTGATTTGACTCAAAAAGGACAAAGAGTATGAAATAGGGGGCCTAGTAATGTTATAGGTATCCCCTTGGAAACCCTTGAAAAAGGATTGATGAGGTTCGGAAAGAAAGGAAAGCTAAGTCTACAATTTGTTGGACCCTTGGATATATTAAGACGTTTGGGAAGTTAGCATATGAGCTAGCCCTACCCCCGAACCTGTAGCAAGTTCATAACGTGTTCCACGTATCAATATTAAGGAAGTGTAATTCGGATGCCAGACAAATAGGGGCATATGAGCGCATAGACATGCAACCAGACATAACCTATATGGAGCAACCAGGAAGGGTATAGAGTAAAAAGGAACGAGTGCTTAGGAGAAGGGTTATCAAACTAGTAAGAGTTTGATGGTAGAACCACAATGTGGGAAAATTTACTCGAGAGTTAGAAAGTGCAATGCTAAGAGAGTATCCCTATTCATTTTCTATCTGATTCCGGGGACGGAATCCTTTTAAGGAGGGGAGACTGTAATAACCCCAATTTTTGGGAAATTTTTGAAACCCTTATGAATAGTGTTTTTGCTGAATGAGAAAACTTTTCATGCCACACTATGTAGGGGTTCTGATATGGATATTCTGAGATTTTATTAGTACTTTATATGGGATATAAGTGTATGTAAAGATCGTCAGAATCCAAATACGAAACACTTTGATTTTTCCCGGAAATACACTAGATACGGAAAGATTTGAGAAAAAGGTAACAGGATAAAAAGGATTTAAATTAAAGGATTATAGGAGAGGATCATAAAGGAATATAATATATTGAGAAAGGTTAAGGGAACCTAAGTAATAAGATCCCGGGTATGATCCTTCAAACGATAAACGAAAACGAAAGTTAAGCGAACCGTATAACAGATCAGTGGTCATTAGGCAAACAATTAGGAAGTTAATCAAAGGGATTAGAGAGGATGATGTCACCCAACCAATGAGAAGAGGACAAGGAGGGGAGGATGACATCATGAGGATGACACAAGCATGACATGGGAAGGAAGGAGATGTGGTGGCTTTTTAACCACACAAAATCAAGGGCAACTAGGTAATTTACTAAAACAAACACAAAAATCAAACCAACCAAGCCAAGCAAATCATTTTTCATCAAAATCAAAAAGAAACCAAGGCATTGTTCTTCATGCTCTCGGCCAAAACAGAACCAGAACACTAAAACTGCTGTATCTCCTTCATTTCTCACTCAAATATTGTGTTCTATAGCTCATTGGAAAGGTATTGAGATGGCCTACAACTCTTGTTCACAAGTCTCGTCCAAATAATCATGGTAAGACCCTCATTTTTACAGTTCTTTAAATCGGACTTTTAGAAACTTCAAAGCCTAACTTTGTGTTCTTGATTTCTTTGGAAAGATCAAGCTTGTATGAGGCTCCCTAAGGCTTCCTAGCAACTTAACACCTCCCAAGGAAGGTATAAACTTCAAACCCTAGCCTTTACTTTATTTGTTAGTAAGTTTAATGGTTGGTGTTGTGAAATGAGAAGCATGGATTGTGATTATTAGTAGTTTGGTTTGATTTGGAAGTGTTTTTGGTAATTGAAGCTTGATTATAGTTCATAGGTCGTGGTTATGGTTGTTTGAGTTGAAAAACTTGGAGATTATGGACTGATGTGGTATGGTTTAGGTGAAGTTTTGTTGTATTGATGGTTATGAGTTGGTTGGTGGTTAATTGGAGTAGTTTAAACATTGGTAATCGCGTAAACATAGCCGTCGTAACGTCCGATTTTCTTTGGACTGTTTTTGTGCATAACATTAGGACCCGAGAACCCCCTGCTAGATTATGACCACTGCCATGTTTAGATAGCTCATGTTACGAGCTTCGTTTTGATATGTAGTTCATTCGATTCCGATGCACGGTTTAGGAGAAACGACCGTTTCAAGTAACGGCGTTTCGCAAACGAAACTTTTCCCCTCGCCTTACTTTGAAACATAGGTTAAAGACCAAAAAGGGTTAATTAATGCATGAAACATTTATGGTAAGTGTGTTAGGCAGTTGGTAAGACACTCGCGAAGGAATCGCCTTAAAACTCGTAAAGGTTAAATTATTAAAAATGGTGGAGCCGAGGGTACTCGAGTGACTTAAGAGAATCAGTAAGTGCAAAATGAGCGTTAGAGTCTGAGTTGGTTAGAGTATAGATTTACAAGTGACTTTGGTTTAATTCCAACTTACTTGTTGTTTATAGGTTACCAGACTCGTCCCGAGCCATTCGTAACCCCCAGTCGCTCAGGCAAGTTTTCTACCCGATATACTGTTGTTGTGATGTAAATATATGTATATGCATTATCTTGTGATAGTGCATGATTGTTATTAGCAAATTTTGCGATATATTGGAGCATGCTGATATGGTATATATGCATGTCTGTTTCGTAATCTGGTTATCTATCTGTTGATTTCAATGCTTATAGTTGCATAATACCTATGCTAGAAATAAGCAAGTAGTTGCGTATACCCTTAGTATAGGGGATAAAAGGTAAACATATTTCTAAACCGGGAGTCGATGTTCCCGAGTATATTATATATATATATATATATTTATATATATATGGATATAGTTTTTAAAACTATGGATCGAATAAGGTTTATTCGATACCTTTATTTTACTTAATTGAATATTAATTTGAGTATTCATTCGAGGGCTTATGACTCAGTTTATTTTATTATTTGAATATTATTTGAATATTCATTCGAGGGCTTATGACTCAGTTTATATTATTATTGAATATTACTTGGATATTCATTTGAGGATGTATGACTCCTTTATTTTATGAATATTATTTATAGTATTCATTCGAGGTATTATGACTCCGCTTATTACTTAATAATATTCTTTATTGTATTAAAGAATAAGGTGTCGATAATCAAACTTACTTTTGATTATTCAAATAAAGATATTACTTTCGTATAAGTATATCTTTGATTATTTGCTATTCATTTCAAGTATAAGTTTTAATACTTCTACTTCAATTATTTTATAAAGATTATTCTTTATGGGAATATTATTTAAATAATAATATTCAGACATTTTCTAAATATTCTGGGGACTGATTTACTTCATTAAATCAGCTTCACTCCAAACATTCTTAAAAATGTTTTGCGAGTCTTCAAAATGATTTTTTTAAAAGTTAGAGCGGATCCCAAAACTCATTTTTTTAAGATCCTCCTTTCGAAGGGGATTTAAATACTCGCTCAAAACCTGAGGGATCCGGCTCTGTGGTGTGTTTTATATTCGCAACAAGGTTGCTGTTTTGATAAATAAATTGATTACTTACCCAACACTCGGGAAGTAAAATTCTTGGAACAAGTTAATCCATTAACAGGCATCGCCTGGGAAATATCGGTGAGTTCTCCTTTCCAAATAGATACGACTTCTTGGTGGAGCCGTATCAACAAGTTTCTACTTGGGGAAAGTGGGGACAAGCTTTACGTTTCAGAGTCATGAATTTCATCTGAACTAGGAGTGGCGTAAGTGGCCGAGTAGCGCCGGCCCAGCCTTATTATATTGGCCCAAATGGCCTGGAAGTTCCGCTAAGGCGGTCCATTCCTTAGGAGTTCAGTGTTCGGTTGACAAGTAAATCCGACAGGTTCTCCTCTACATGTAGAAAATGGTGGGGTTGTACTACTATGACTGATCATCGTAAGTGGTCTTCCTGGCGCGGCAAACTCCCGTAATGAGTTCATCATCCAATTGGATAATTTCTGCAACACTACCCAGAGCACTTCGATAGAAAGGCTACGGTTGGGCGATTGTTGAGTGTTGGCAGGGTCAAGTTTTCAAAATGATGTTTACATCAAATGAAGTATCTCGTAACTTCATTTTATTTTGATAATATTTTAAAGATTTAATCTATTCAAATCTTGCCTTATAGTCTCATCTATGTGATGAACTTTTGAAGCTAATTATAACTTGAACGGTGGTAGTTCAAGTAGTATTTGGGAAAGATATAAGTATATTGGGGTATCTTGTAACTTCATCTTTTAAACTTATATCTAATTAATAATTGTCTTATGAATGACAAAGATTTTCAGAAAAACGTTGAGACAAGGTTAGATATATGAGATCACCTTGCAACGATATTTTTTTTATACAGTTATACACTGGGACTTTGTGTATATTGTGCATGGAAGAGGACTTCCAATATTTTGAAAAGTATATATGTATATATATATAATGAATATTTTGCGACTTCATCGCATTAAGATATCAACTTGGTTCATTTCTTTTGACCAAGACTTTCATGAGTACTATGAGAAGGCTTATATATTGTTAATCATTATACATATTATTTTGGTGGGCTTGCTGCTCACCCTTGCTTTCTTTCTTCATCACACAACAACAGTTAGGAAAGATGGCCAGACTCCAGCAGACCCAGCGCAAGCGCGTGGGAAGCGTCCCGCGTCTTCCCGTTGATGTTGTAGCTGCTATAGCTGCAGAGGTAGATCTATTGTAGATCAGACCATCTACTTTTGAGAATCAATTATGTATAATTATAACTTGTGGCAGATAATGGAAATTAACTGTAAATTTATCAAGTAATCATTTTGGGATGTAATAACTTTTAAATTGTGGATTCAAAGACTTGTACTTATTTAAATTTCATCTCTGAGACTATAACGGGTTGTGGTGTGTGTTAGTGTGGGGTCACAGCATAAGGTTATTTATTATTAATTAAGTGAAGTGATATTGTGGAAAGAAAGACCGTGACGACCCGGATCCCCGACCCCGGATCTGGGGGTGTTACATATGGACTCCGTATGGTTAGGTATTAAGACTTTATGGAAAGCGAATGACTACAGTAGGTCAGTGGTAGACCATAGTAATGCTCCAATGAGTCTATGAATAATGAGACAATGACAACTGTGAGAGTTGTATTGTAATGAATGTTGAGATTGAGTACCACTAATCGGGTCGTGGTGACGTATAAGTTATCTTTAATATAAAAACTAGGTCGATTATTTACCTATTGAATATTTATTCCTCCTTATCAAATAGAGGGTCGTATGACTATACGAGGAAGGTTGCGATGCAAGCATAGAATTCTAGTAACGATGATGTCTAGAATGAGATCCCAGATTCGATTTTCGATGTCGAGGGAGTTTCAAAGGTGATTGAGTATAAGCTCGAGGAAGAGCATGGGACCATAGAACGATGGACGGAATAGTAGATATTCGGGAGCGTGAAATACGATGCTATAATACTTGATGTTGATATAAATACTTATATGTTTTGTTCTCCTATGACAAACCTCTATAGTTCAGAGGTAGATTCCAAGCCAGATATTTTATGGCAATAATTTTTTTTTTACGTATATACAATTCTCTTCAGTTCGTTCTTTTCTCTTCTTTTCATTTCATGTAAGCTGAGAAGAACAACCCTTCCAGAAGGGTAGGTATTGCCGAATGACTATCTATCTGTGTGATAGAAGCCTAGTAGGATACCATATTTTGTTTAATTGCTTGTCAAGTACTAAAGGCTGGCCACCTTCTGTACTAACTATGCGATATAACAAGTGTTCATGATCATAGTGATCTCTCAATAAATTCTTTTACTTCTATACGATGGATCAAGCTTTCAAAGATAGAAGCAGCTAAAAAGGAGTAGTATCAGTGCGGTGGTATTCCGAATCTAACACATTCGTGATACTAAGGTTGATGTGGTTATTAAAAGGTTATAGAACGCTAACGAGCAAAAGTATAACCAGTATAGTATTATGTACAGAAGATAGTAATGACTACGAACTGGAAAAGAATGGGTATTGAGAAACAAAAGCTATAATGCTAGAAGCTATGATGAGAGTTTGTGCAATAGACTTGAAAGAATTTGAAATGGTCACTTAACACGGATTGAGTTTTTTTACGACAATAGATCATATGTCAGTATTGAGATATCGCCTTATGAGATCCTCGAGGGAAGGCAATGTTGATCTCCCTTATGATAGGATGATGTTACAGAGCGCAAGATGCTCAGACCAGTAGTGGTCCAAAGGACCAAGGATATAATAGATCTAATCAGAGGGCGGCTGGTAGTAGCCCAAGATGGACATATTTGACACGAAAGGACAAGGAATAGGAAGTAGGGAACCTAGTGCTGTTATAGGTATTCCCTTGGAAAGGATGGATGAGGTTCGGAAAGAAAGGAAAGCTAAGCCCACGAATTGTTAGACCCTTTGAGGTATTAAGACGTATTAGGAAATTAGCATATGAGCTAGCCCTACCCCCGAACATGTAGCAAGATTCATAACGTGTTCCACGTATCAATATTAAAGAAGTATAATTCGGATGCCAGACAAATAGGGGCAAATGAGCGCATAGACATACAACCCGACGTAACATAAATGGAGCAACCAGGAAGTGTTATAGATTGAAAAGGAACAAGTGCTTAGGAGAAGGGTTATCAAACTAGGCAGAGTTTGGTGGTAGGACCACAATGTGGGAAAATTTACTCGAGAGTTAGAAAGTGCAATGCTAAGAAAGTATCCCTACTCATTTTCATCTGATTCCGGGACGGAATCCTTTTAAGGAGGGGAGACTGTAATAACCCCAATTTTTGGAATTTTTTTGAAACCCTTATGAATAGTGATTTTGCTGAATAAGAAAATTTTCATGCCACACTATGTAGGGGTTCTTCTATTGTTATTCTGAGATCTTATTAGTACTTTATATGGGATATAAGTGTATGTAAAGATCGTCAGAATCCAAATTCGAACACTTTGATTTTTACCGAAAATCCACCAGATACTGAAAGAATTGAGTATAAGGTAACAGGATAAAAGGGATTTAAATTCAAGGATTATAAGAGAGGATCATAAAAAGGAATATAATGTATTGAGAAAGGTTAAGGGAACCCAAGTAATAAGATCCCGGGTATGATCCCTCAAACGATAAACGAGAACGAAAGTTAAGCGAACTATATAACAGATCAGCGATCATTAGCCAAGTAATTAGGAGTTAATCAAAGAGGTTAATCATGATGATGTCATCACACCAACAAGAAGATGATAAGTGTGGGAAGATGACATAAGTGGATGATATAAGCATGACCAAATGAGAAGGTATTGTTGGCTGATTTCAAGCCACACAAATTTTACCATGGTAAAAGGGTTAATTAACAACAAAAATAAAGCAACCAAGACAAAACAAATCAAAAACACAAAACACAAGTTGACTTTCACTTTCAAGAACATCAAGCTCTCGGCTTTCCTTCATTTTCAAGGAGAAAAAAATCAAAATCGAAGATCCAAGCATTGTTAAATCATGAGGTAATTATCCAAGGTTCCTTATACATAGATATAGTTATCCCATGAATCTAAGCTTCAATTTCCTTCACAATCTCTTCCAATAATTCAAGGAAGAAGATGGTGAATACTAACTTCAAAAAAATAACTTTAGTTTTCTTGAATTTTTATGAAAGTTTAAGGTTATACAAGCAAGGATCAGGGTTCTTTTAGGCATTCAAAGCTCTTGTGATTGTGTTAAGAAGCTTCAAGAAGGTACAAACTCCAAACCCTAGCTTTAGTTTTGAGTAATTAGGAATGTTTATGATTGATATAGTATATGAGAAGCATGATGCTTGTTTGTTTAAAGTTTGGTTGAGTTTGTAGAGATTTTGATGGTTGAATCTTGGTTATTAGTTAATGAACCTTAGTATGGTTAGTAGCTTTTGTTGTGATTGAATAAGTTGGATAAAACATGAAGTAATGGACTGATGTGGTGAGGTTTGGAGGGATTTTGGTTGTAATGTTGATTGTGGGTTGAATTGTGGATTGATTGGAGTGGTATAAACTTTGGTAATCGCGTAAACATAGCCGTCGTAATATCCGATTTACTTTAGACTGTTTTGTTCTTAACATCATGACCCGAGAACTCATTGTTAGGTTTTCACCATTGCCATGATTAGATAGTTCATGTTACGAGCTTCGTTTTGATATGTGGTTCGTATGAATCCGATGTACGGTTTAGGAGAAATGACTGTTTTAAGTAACGGCGTTTCCCGACCGAACCATTACCCCTCACCTTATTTTGAAACCTTGGTTAAGGACTTTAAATGACTAATTGGGGTATGAAACATTTATGTAAAGTGGATTAGGCAGTTGGTAAGGTGCTCGCGAAAGAATCGCCTTAAAACTCTTAATGGTTAATTTATTAAATATGGTGGAGCCGAGGGTATACGAGCGACTTAAGTGAATCGTTAAGCGCTAAAGCAAATGTTAGGGTTCAATTGGTTAAAGTCTAGTTTCTTAAGCGACCGGGGTTTAATTCCGACTTATGTTGTTATTCACAGGTTATCGGACCCACTCTAAGCTTAAGTCTATCCGGGAGCACTCAGGCAAGTTTTCTACCCGTTATACTGTTGTTGTGATGTATACATATGTATATGAATTATCTTGTGATAGATGCATGATGGTTAATTAGCAAATTCTTGCGATATATTGGAGCATGTGATATGGTATATATGCATGTCTGTTTCATAATCTTGATATCTAATTGTTGATTCAATTGCTTATAAGTTGCATAATACCTATGCTAGAGATAAGCAGTAGTTGCGTATACCCTTAGTATAGGGGACCCAAAGGTGAACATTTTCTAAACCGGGAGTCGATGTTCCCGAGTATAATATATATATATATATTGATATAGTTTTCAAAACTATTAATCGAATAAGGTTTATTCGATTACTTTATTTTATTTAATGAATATTATTCTGAATATTCATTCGAGGACTTATGACTCTACTTACTTTATTTAATGAATATTATTTTGAATATTCATTCGAGGACTTAAGACCCCGTTTATTTTATTTAATGAATATTATTTTGAATATTCATTTGAGGACTTATGACTCCGCTTATTTATTAAATAATATTATTTATTTTATTAAAGAATAATGTTTGGATAATCAAACTTATTTTCGATTATTCAAATAAAGATCATACTTTCGTATAAGTATATCTTTGGTTATTTATTATTCATTTCAAGTATAAGTTTTAAAACTTTTACTTCAATTATTTTTATAAGGATTATCCTTATGGGAATATTATTTAAATAATAATATTTAGATATTTTCTAATATATCGGGACTGATTTATTTCATTAAATCAGCATTACTCCAAACATTCTTAAAAATGTTTTCGAGTCTTCAAAATGATTTTAAAGGTTAGAGCGGATCCCAAAACTCATTTTTATATTTAAGATTTTCCTTTAAAAGGGGATTTAAATACTCGCTCAAATCCTGAGGGATCCGGCTCTGTGGTGTATTTTATATTCGCAACGAGGTTGTTGTTTTGAGAAAACAATTTGATTACTTGTCCAATGTTCGGGAAGTAAGTCCATCTAATTGAGTCGGCATAAGCGACAGGCCGGGGTACGGTCTATGAAGGTGTAAGAGGCTGGGTAACAGTCCATCCACGCGTGAGTGGTCGGGTAACGGTCTAGCGCGAGGTCCGAATGCGGCCAGGGTGATGACCGGCGAGGAATTCATCCATCTACTGTAGAAAAGGTTACTTATTGGTATCTTTGCCTGATCAGCAAGATATCGGGTTTATGTCAAAATTCTTTTTTTTCCAAATTCATTGGATATTGCAACTCTGTTCATACTTTACATGACAGAGGTTTTCAGGAAATGTATGGGAGATATATATGAATATATATATATCGGGACTTAATGAAGTATCTCGTAACTTCATTTCATTCAATAATATTTCAAAGATTGAATCTATTCAAGTCTTATCTTGTAGTCTCATCTGTGTGATGAACTTTTGAAACTAATTATAACTTGAACGGTGGTAGTTCAAGTAGTATTCGGAAAAGATATAAGTATATTGGAGTATCTTGTAACTTCATCTTTTAAACTTATATCTAGTAAATGATTATCTTGTGCATGTCAAAGATTTTCACAAAAACGTTGAGACAAGGTTAGATATATGAGATCACCTTGCAACGATATTTTTATACAGTTATAAACTGGAACTCTGTGTATATTATACATGTTAGAGGATTTCAAAGATTGTGAAAAGTATATATATATGTATATACTGAATATTTTGCGACTTCGTCGCGTTAAGATATCAACTTGGTTCATTTCTTCTTAACCAAGACTTTCTTGAGTACTATGAGAATGCTCATATATTGTAAATTATTATACATACTATTTCGGTGGGCTTGTTGCTCACCCTTGCTTTCTTCTTTCATCACACAACATCAGATAGACAAGATGAACAGGACCAAGCTCCCAATTCGCGAGTGGATAGGAAATGTTCCGCAGTTTCCTATAGGCGTTGATGTCGCGTAGCTGAGGTAGGAACTACCAATAGGCTAGGCTTTCAAATTTTGATGTACCAGACTTATGTATCTTTATGAATTGTAATAATGGCAAAGAAATATAAATTTATTCAGAAACCCTTTTAAGGTGTAATGGCATATAATTGTGAAAAAATGACTCGTGTAATTTTTGGATATTCATCTCTGAGACTATAACTTGTGCTGTGTGTGTTTATTGTGGGGTCACAGTACGGAGTAGTTGATTGTTTATTAAGATTGGGTGTTATTAAGGGAAATGGAACTCGTGATAACCCGGATCCCCGACCCCGGATTTGGGGGTGTTACACAAGTTGTCCAAGACATTCAATCAAATTGATCATCTTAAGTACATGGTCATTCACATATGATCCCTCAGATATCCTACAACCGAACAGCTCCTTCGATATCTCATATCGAGCTGTCCTCCCAGCCACATCATATAACTCTTGTAGATGCATAAGGATAGTGTGAACATCCATATGGTCATGTTGCTTCTGTAGCTCAATGTTCATGGAAGCTAGCATGATGCATTGAGCAACATTTGCGTCATCTATCCACTTACGATACACAACATGTTCATCATTATGTGCATCGCTAGCAGGTTCAGTAGGCTTAGGTGAGTCAAGCACATATTCCAGCTTCTCAACCCTGAGAACAATTCTCAAGTTTCGAAGCCAGTCAGCAAAATTAGGACCAGTCAACTTGTGAGCATCTAGTATACTCCGGAGTGATAGTGCAGAAGACATAACAAATATAGTAAATCTGTAAATGATGAACACATAATAACACTTAGCAAATATTCAATTTCATTTTAAAACACTATATGAATCGGGTCTTTATTCATAAGTGGCTCCCACTAGTTTATCTAATTTATACAACCCCTAAGTGAAAATTAAGCATTCATAATGCTAGTGGGAATAGGGATCCTACATTCCATCACACAACCTCGGCTGTAGCACGAAATGTCATGTGATGTTGAATAGGCAGAAAACTCTTCTCAATTACATCTTATGTTATTCCTTAATAAAACTTTAGCCTCTTGAATAATTGAGTCACGGCTGTAGCAAGACAAACTCAATATTCTAAGTCAAGTCTAATCCAACATTTCGTACAATTGAATTAGTCTCCAACGGCCCACGGCTGCAGCACGTAACGACCTTTAGATTCTAATTCAATGTACACATCTTTATGTAATAGACAAGTATTTCTTATTTCGAAATCAAAGCCCTCGGCTGTAGCACGAAACGACAATGATTTAAAAATAAGAACTACTTTCTACCATGTTGGAAGGCTTTGATCGACACAAGCCCGTTGTGTCATTGGCCAATTACTACTTGATATTATTTAATTTTAGAGGGATTATATTATGTTACAATCATAATCATATTATAAAGATATTCTTCCTTTTAAATTAAATATTTCAAATTTATAATCGATAATCAGATGATTCCCAGATCGGGGGGAGCATTGTCAAGAGGCGTCACTTAATACCCCTTTCTTACAGATAGAAATCCGCTTTTGACAGAATCATCATTTCTCTCAATATTGAAAATTCATATTTAATTACGTGTTTCATAAACACAAGAATCTCATGATTGTATTCATAATATTATTGTTAAGGCAAGAAACGATTCCTATTCTAGATTTTCTAGAGTACGCCTTATATTGATTTAAGTTCACCTAAATCTATCATCGCATGGTAAACATAGGCATACATCTCATATACAAAATTAAATAAACAAGTAAATGTAAAGTGCAATAAAGTAAATGTGTTTGGTTATGGCCCCATCCTATGTGATCTTTATCAAGCTCATGATAAAGATCACGGTCAATCTAATATGGTGATGGAAATAAATACAACTACTTATTACATAAGTCTTCTTCTTTATTTAGACTTCTTGTATGCCTCGTCTTCTTCTTTGTATCACCACCATTGGATAGCCTTCTTGAGTCTTCAATTACATTACATGATTGAAAGTAAAACTAATCTAATGAACTTACAAGAATAACTCGAGTTACATTCGAGATTTATGATTACAAAGATTGACGACATGCAAGTCGTATTTAAAACCAAAACCAAAACCATTACACTAAGGTCGAAAGGCCATAACCAACCACCATGCTGATACAACACATAAAAGCATGTTAAAACATATAATTTGATCTTAACATATAATATTATCCATGATCTAATCATAAAAAAATAAGACAAAAATCAGAAAAATCAGAATCAAATCAGAAAAACAAGAATCACTGTTTACGGGCAGTAAACGACGTCAAATGCCTTACAGACGAGTTGTTAATAGCTTTAGCTATCCGTTTTGTTCAGACGCTCATTTACCTATGGAATAGGGTATTCGTTTGCGTAAATCGGACACCGGACCCAGATTTCAGCAAATCTGCAGCAACCAATTCAGAATCCATTTCTAATATGATTCTCATAATTAGAACAAATATAAATCATGTATATATCTGTATATATACTCTTTTCTCGGAGTTTAGTTCGACAGAAAGAAGGGAGTTTTTGAATTTCCTTTGTTTGTTGACCGAATCCCATCTTTCTCAATTACATGCCGATATTTTACTTTTGTTTTGGCTTTTAACAAGAGTAGGCCCGAACCGCTCCCCCTTTCCATTTAATCACTGACAAAACCTACCTTTCAATTCGACTTAACAAAAGGACTTCAACTTTAGAACAATCAATCGAACGGCAGATTACATAATCATCTTATGATTATACAACTTACATGAATATCATATATTCAAAACCATACATATATAAGCATATTATATCAACATCAAATCATGGTGAATCACGTACATGCTCATATATCGAAAAGAGTTAAACACATAAACGAATTAAAAAAATTTCGCAAGTAGCTCTGATGCCATTGAAGGGTTTTTAGCACATAAACGCAACGAAAACGTAAATTTAAATCTTAAAAAAAAACTGAAACCCTCCGCAGGATCCATGCGAAAAATAATATTTAATTCGTAGTTCAATATGTTTACCTTAAGAAGCTTTACGTTAATGGAAAGATGGAGGTCTTTAATATTTCCATAAAATATTATTATTATTAACCCTTTAATTGATTATTCTTATTAACCAATTAACTAATAATTAAAACACCTTTTAATTATTAATCTCTTTTCTAAACACTTTAGAAAAATAATTCTCTCACTTGATTTAATTTCCAAAATTAAATTCTTAATTAATAATATTAGGAATTAATTAAATCTCATTTAATCAATTATTAAATCTGCTAATTAATTATTTATTTCACAAATAAATAATTACCAGCCATTATTAATTAATTCCTCAACCATTAAATCATTCTCTTTTATGGTGTGACCCTGTAGGTTCAATATTAAGCTGGTAGTAGAAATAAATAATAATAAAACTATTTTATCATTATTTATATAAATTCTCTAATTCATTAAATATGATTAATTAATAAATTAATCATATTTATTCTATATCGTGAGGGATACTTCTCAGCATATCGCGACTATCCGGATAATACGAATTCACTGCTTAGAATACCAAGAACCTATTCAGTGAGTAGTTACCGTACAATCAATTCCTTCTACCCTGCAATGTCACAATTAAATACAAGGCATGGAACTTGTGTCAAGCCTATCTTATTTAATCATTTGTTTTCCCATTCACTATGCTTAGTTCTATTTAATGTAAATTAGAAACTCCTTTCTAATTTCATTCACTCTGGCCAGAGATTCCTGAACTAGCATAAGTGGATCAACATTGGACATTCTCTTCCTTCACTGGAAGGGGTAGATCCTTTATTGATCATACACTATCTTCATGTTCAAATTCTTATACCCAGTAGAGCCCTTATAATTGTCCCTGGAGACTAAGAACTAAACCAAAGCATAGTTCAGTGTACACAAGATGACTATGATGACCTCAAGTCTAAGGATACTTGTACAACTATAACTATGTGAACAACTGCTGACACGTGAGTGAACTCCATCAGTTGTTCAGCTGTGTGAGTCATGTTCAGTGAACTTATTCTATAATAAGCACCTACATACTAGCTATAGTGTCACCACACAAATGTCTATGAGAATAGACATCCTTCATAATGAAGCAAGCATAGTATGTACCGATCTTTGTGAATTACTAATTACCAGTTAGTAATCCAACGACCAGGAAATATTTAAGTGTAGAGTTATCATCTTTTAGGTCTCATTATTATGATCTCATCATAATCCATAAAAAGCTTTACTCTAAACTATGGTATATCTTATTTAAACACTTAAATAGATAAAGCCCGCAATAAAACCAAAATAAGTCTTTTATTAATATCAATGAAATCAAAACAGATTACATAAAAGTTATTCCTAAATCATCTTACATGATTGGACTTAGGACACATCTCTTTCACTGTCTATCTCATTACTTTTGCTCTTAACAAACTGAGAATAAAAGTTGTTCAAACATCGTTTGATCAAATCAAGCTGAGTCTCTAGATCATTCTTGAAACCCAAAATATCAAGGTACATTTTCCTATCACCTTTAGAACATGTGGTCCAACCGGATATGATTCTCCCATTAATGCAAAAGTATGGTGCCTTATTATTGTCAAATATTTATGACGAGCCTGTCCTTCAAACATCCTTTGAAGGTTCTCCATCATATCATAAGAATCATTATGCTTTTGTTGCTTCTAAAGCTCAGCACTCATAATTACAAACATGAGACATGAAATATCAGTTGCATAATTAATTTGCTTCTGGTAAGTATTTTGTTCTGCACATATTTCATTTTCAGCTAGAAGAAATAAAGGAGGGGTTTGAGTGACATCCTTGAACCCGAGGACAATCCTCAAGTTCTCATGTCAATTGAGGAAATTATTTCATATCAGCTTGTCCTTCTCAAGGACTACTATATAGAGAAGTTATTTGTGTTATTTTAACATTTGATATCTACAATATAAAAGTGCATAAAATGATTTAGACTACAGATGACCATTGAATTATGTTCAAGTGATTATTCATATGTATATATATATATTCACAATATATATCTCCCATTATTTTTATCAAATCAGTAGCCCTAACTATTTATTCAGGAAGAATATCTTCTATATCCTTTCTAGTGAGCCAAGATCCATATTTCACCATGCGTTAGGTAAGCTTTGGTTTTTCTCCTAAAACATGATTATTTAGGTAGACAATATTTGTCAATTATAGAGCTGTTCGCGAACCGAGCCGTTCGCGAACAAACTCGAGCTCGGCTCGTTAAGGGCTCGGTTCGGCTTGGTTCGTTAAGGGCTCGAGCTCGAACACAAAAATGTGTTCGTTAAGAAAATGAGCTCGAGTCGAGCTTTTGGCATGTTCGGCTCGAGCTCGGCTCGGTTCGGCTCGGTTCGGCTCGAGTTCGGCTCGGCTCGGCTCGGCTCGGCTCGGCTCGAAAAATAATTAAAAAAAATTATTTTTTATATATTTAATTATTATGAATTTTATTCAGATTTTTTATAAATATTTTTAAATTATTGAACTATACGAATGTCAAAATATATATTTTAGTAATTTGAAAAAATTCAAATATTAAAAATTAATTTTTTAATTTGATATTTTAATAATTAACAAGTGATTTGACTACTACTTGTAACTAGTATTTATTTCCTGATCGGTGTTTCGATTTTTTGAAATTATTTATAAATGATCCACCGTACGGATGTGAAGATCTATATATTTAAGCGATATAATAAAAAAATTTAGAAAAAATTTAATATATTTGGTTTGCTATTTTAATAGTTAACTAGTAGTTTGACTAGTACTTCTCCCATATTAATGTTTTGATTTTTTAAAAAATATTTATAAACGATCCAACCGTACGGATGTTAATATCTATATATTTTAGTGATATGACAAAATTTTTAGAAAAAAATAAATGTATTTGATTTGTTATTTTAACAGTCAACAGGTATTTTGACCTTTACTTGTAACTAGTGTTTAGTCTTATATTAATGTTTCAATTTTTAAAAAATATTTATGAATCATCCAACCGTACGGATGTTAATATCTATATATTTTAGTGACATGATAAAAGTTTTATAAAAAAATAAATGTATTTGGTTTGTTATTTTAACAGTCAACCGGTGTTTTGACCTTTACTTGTAACTAGTGTTTAGTCTCGTATTAATATTTTGATTTTTTAGAAAATATTTATAGATGATCCAACCGTACAGATGTTAATATCTATATATTTTAATGACATGATAAAAATTTTAGAAAAAAATAAATGTATTTGATTTGTTATTTTAACAGTCAACCGGTGTTTTGACTTGTACTTGTAATTAGTATTTAGTATCGTATTAATGTTTCGATTTTTTTAAAAATATTTATGAATGATCCAACCATACGGATGTTAATATCTATATATTTTAGTGATATGACAAAATTTTTAGAAAAAAATAAATGTATTTGATTTGTTATTTTAACAGTCAACAGGTGTTTTGACCTTTACTTGTAACTAGTGTTTAGTCTCATATTAATGTTTCAATTTTTAAAAAATATTTATGAATGATCCAACCGTACGGATGTTAATATCTATATATTTTAGTGACATGACAAAAGTTTTATTAAAAAATAAATATATTTGGTTTGTTATTTTAACAGTCAACCGGTGTTTTGACCTTTACTTGTAACTAGTGTTTAGTCTCGTATTCATGTTTTGATTTTTTAAAAAATATTTATAGATGATCCAACTGTACGGATGTTAAGATCTATATATTTTAGTGATATGACAAAAAATTTAGAAAAAAATAAATGTATTTGATTTGTTATTTTAACAGTCAACCGGTGTTTTGACTTGTACTTGTAATTAGTATTTAGTATCGTATTAATGTTTCGATTTTTTTAAAAATATTTATGAATGATCCAACCATACGGATGTTAAGATCAATATATTTTAGTGATATGACAAAATTTTTAGAAAAAAAATAAAAGTATTTGGTTTGTTATTTTAACAGTCAACCGGTGTTTTGACCAGAATTTTTTAATTCAGCTCGGTTCGGCTCGACTCGGCTCGTTTTGATGGGGAAAGTCGTGTTCGGCTCGGTTCAACTCGGCTCGATTTTGTTCAATAAAAGCTCGTGTTCGGATCGTTCGTTAACGAGCTCGAGCTCAAACACAAGTTTTTGTTCGTTAAGAAAGCTCGGCTCAGCTCGGCTCGGCTCGTCAGAAAAAAAATTAAAGCTCGGCTCGGTTCGATCAAAACTCGGCTCGGCTCGGTTCGTGAACAGCTCTAGTCAATTATATCAACTATATAACTCTTAGATAGCTTGGTGGAACAACATTTGTTCATATCTATCTAATAAATCTCGCCAAACTCTATGCCTCTAAGTTCATAATCCTATTGTTGCAACTTAGTTAAGTCTAACCTAATAGTCAAAAAGTATCAATATACTTCAACACATCTCCCACGATAGACGTGAGTAATTCAATTTGGCGAACCCACTCCTTATCGATCTAGGGGTTAACGCATTGGACTCATTGAAAGGCATATGATCAATTTAATATTAACTTTAGGATTTTGTTAATTTTAAAACGATCATGATCACATCATAAAGAGATTCCCAAATTTTCCTTGAATAAAATACTTCAAATCAATATTCGTCAATGGTTTGATTTCCAGGTAGTGAGGGAGTCACAACAGTCTCGCTTAAAACCCACAACCTTACAAGTTCATTGAACTCGCTTTTGACAAAATCGCCCCATGTCAGAAATAAAGAAAATTTGTATTTTATTACGTGTTTCATAAACACGAGAATCTCATAATCGTTTGTTCATTTTAAAATCTTGAGTCATTACAAATTTATATTGTTTACCAAGCATGGCATGGGTGTCGTATCTAATACATACATCCTTAATCTAATTAAGCATGCATCTTTATAAACTACTCTACACATACATTCATCATATGCGCATATATATGTAAAGTAAAATAAATAAACGTGGTTGGTTATGGCTTTATCCTATGTGATCTTCATCAATCTAATGACAAAGATCTAGGTCAATCTAAGGTGAAGAATAAATACAAGCTAACTATTACATGTCTTCTTTCTTGTATTGCTTCCTTGGATGGCCTCCATGTGGGATTACCCTTGATCTTCAAATCTTCATGTCTTTATGTACATTACAAAAATGAAATATAAAAACTAATGTAATGAACTTACAAGAAGAACTTGAGTTACATTCGAGATTTAAAATAACAAGATTAAATGACATGCAAACCGTATTTAAAAAAACCAAAACCATTAACCTAAGGTCATAATCCATAACCATCCATCATGCTCAATTAACACATAATAACATGTTACAACACATAATCTGATCTTAACATATCATACCCATCATGATCTAATTATAAAAACAAAATATGAAAAAAGAATCAGAAAATCAGAATCAAATTCTGAAAACATTAAATTGCTGATTACATGGTGATAGCTTTAGCTATCTGTTTCGTTCAGACGCTCGATTCCATATGAAATAGCGTATTCGTTCGTCAAAATCGGACATCAGACCCAGATTTCAGCAAATCTGCTGCATCCGATTCAGAATCGTTTCAAATACGATTCATAAAATAAGAACAAACACAAAAAATGTATATATCAGTATATATACAGATTATATAATCATCATATGATTATACAACTCTCATGAATATCATATATTCAAAACATATACATACATACACATATATAAACATAACAACATGTAAAACATACAACATCGCATACATAACAGTCATGGAATATTGTATACATGTTATCATCATAAAATCAGTAAACCCATAAACGAATTAAACACTTTTCACTAGTAGCTCTGATGCCATTGATGGGTTTCGAGCACATAAACGCAACGAAAACAGTAATTAAAAACGTGAAAAATCAGAACTTTCGAAACCCACCGCAGGATCCATGCAAAAACAGATATTTAATTCGTAGATCAGATTGTTTACCTTAAGAAGCTTTACGAATTAGTTGACTACTGGAGATCCAAAGCTTGTTCAATTACCACGCATCCCGCTCTCGCGATCTACACTCTATTGGTATCCCCGTGAATTCTTAAACTCAAGGATTTGATGTGTACTAGCACAAAATCGTTTCTTCTTGCTCTCTCCATCTTCTCTCTCGGTGGCTAGGGTTTTTCGTAAAAGTCTTGCTCACAGAATCACCCACACAAGAGATATTATATAGAGAGTATTAAAAGAGTTATAACTCTTAACTAATTAGGAGTTATTATTAATTCAAAATTCCTATTTGTATAATAATTAAGTCACGCTTAATTATTTAACAACTGAATTTCATAATTAATATTAGTAAATTTGAATAATGATATTTATCTAATTAATCAAGTCATACTTAATTAATATTATAAATAATTCAAATTACTTTAATATAATTTAAATCCAATTTAAATTAAATAATCCTTCAAGCATTCTTTGTGTGTGACTCTCTAGGTTATTATTACTTTGACAACAAATTTTAAATCTAATTTAAAATTATAAACAATGAGCGGCATCTAGTAATACATCATTGCTACCCAAGTAATAATAATTGAATCGGTGATCGATTAAACCTTTTGTGAATAATGTACAATGTAATATAATCCCTATAACCAAATATTATAGATTAAACTAGAGGCATGTTATGTGTCATCCTCATCAATGTTTAATCCAGGTTTCCTTGATCAATAAATAGACTATCATATCAAATCAACATTTGAGCGTGGCCACGCATTTCATAGTCTAGCTCACACAAGAGGCCAATAATATCACTCCTAAAAATAGGAGGGTTAAATCCCATCTGGATCATTCATATTTCTCATACGATTCATAATATGCCCAATGTCCACTTTTATCATTACCCGGTCAAGGATAACTTTTAATGGAATCAATGTATATTAATTCTCGTATAAAAATATAATGACTTCAGGTCTAAGGACCATTACATCATTATCACTGTGAGAATTACTATGACACAACAGACATGTAGAATATCACATTGGGTCTGTCCAGCACCATGTACATATAGATCTGCCTGTGATTTTGACTATAGTATCACTATACCTATGATCAATGAGATGTGATCATCAGTCAACAAATAAACCAGTCTTAGTGCATTATTATTGTCCCTTAATAATAATACTCGACTAGGGACCTTTAGGAATATTGATATTATTCTCAAATTCTCATTTCTAAGTCACGTACTTAGAGACATAGAATTGCATATCATATTCCAAGGACATTTATTAATCTATCATTTATATCGCAGTAAATCAAGAATTAATAAACTATACAGGGAATAATCGATAGAACATAAACATTAATAATCCTAATGTCTTAAACTAAAACATCATAGTGTTATCTCTAGGGCACAAACACTAACATCAAGATTATCTATCAACAAACGATCTAACAACGAGATTGAAAATCTACAAAGCAACTGGAGAAATACAAGATCAAGGGCCAAGATTAACTAGACAAAGGATGGTCACAGACCTGCAAGATTCTACACTGATTTACTAAGCTAGAAATGGAAATAAAAAAAGGTTTCTTTAGAAACTAGTTTAGTACATTTTAGTGCAAGTTTTTTAAGCCCTTACTACTTGTCTATAAAGCATGCACTTGTCCTTAGTTTAGTAAAATAAAACATATTCAAATTTTCTTGTATTCTCTCAAGAAAGAAGCTGAGTTCTCTATTTTTAAGAACTTAGAATTTGTAGAAAGACAAACTTAATTAATAAAAATTAAGTGAGTTTTGAAATACCGTTTTTGTTGATTTGTTTGTGCTAACATAATATCTCTGCAAAACTAACTGCTTTGTTCACACAATATCCAAACCAGTTTTAAAAGTCTAAAAATCAAAGAAAACACATTCACCCCCCTATGTGTTGCACTTAATATCTAACAAGTGGTATCAGAGAAAAATCTGAAAGAAAATAAATAAAGATCTTGGAAGTATGAGTGCACAGAAGATAAGCAGTATCAAGATACCAGCCTTTTATAAAATCAACTATACACTTTGGAAGAAAAAGATGATACTGTTCATAAGGATTGCCAACCCTATATACATCAAGATCCTCAAGAATGGACCCTTTATCCCCATGGAAAGGGTTGATGAATCTACTGATGGAGACATGGTCATTCCAGCTCATTTTTCCCCTAAAGACCCCTCAAAACACACTGAACCTGAAAAAGAAAAAGTCTCTCTGGATAGTGGCCTACAACTAATTCTGATAGAGTCACTTGACAATGTCATGTACAATAATATTTTCAATTGTTACATATCCAAACAGACATGGGAAAAGATTGAGATTTGGTGTGAGGGTATAGAGGAAGTAATGTCTAATCAAAAGAGGATACCGATGTCTCAGTATGAGGGTTTAATGGCCAAACCAAAAGAAGGAATTACTGAAGTTTTTGAAAGGTTCAACAAACTGTGACTTGCAACTTCATGATAAGTATTATGAAGCTAAGGAGGTTAATCTTAAGTTCTTGCTAGCTCTTCCTGACCACCTTGAACAGAAAATATTAGCTATTAGAGAAGGAAGAGACTTGAGCAGAAAAATACTGGAAGTTTTGTATGGGATCTCGAAAACATATGAGCTTGAAAAGATACAAAGAAAGTCATTGAAGGAAAATCAAAGACACGTAGTTGATGGATCCCGTGCCTTAGTGGTCAATGACAGTGAAGCAAGTGAAGATGAACAAGATGCTCAAAAACTAGTCATTCATGCTGTGGAGCAAAAGAACAAGGGACCTTAAAAACAAGTTGTTTTGGAGCTGGAGGAAGATGATTTCTACACGCCTGATGAGCTAGATGAGATGGATCAATCTATGGCTTACTTGGCTAGAAATTTTTTTAACATTAGAGTTAAGAAGCCAAGTTTTTTCAAGAATAAGGGACAGTCCTTAAACAACAACAACTGGAAACCAAAAACTCAGTATGACTCAGCTAGAAAAGGTGGTTACAAGACTGGATCTGTTGACAGATCAAAGATAAGGTGCCTTAACTATAATGAGTTGGGCCATTTTGCTACTGAGTGCGGGAAACCAAAGAAAGTGAAGAAGGATAAAGCCTATCTGGAACTTGAATTAAAGTTTGAAGCTCTCCTGAGGAAACATCAAGGAAAGGCTTACATAACTGAAGGAAATAGTTGGGATGACACTGATGAAGAAGATCAGAATGAAGAGTTTGGAAATTATGCACTTATGACTCTTGAGCAAGGAGAATCATCTTCATCAAAATTAGAGGTACCAACTCTAACTACCACTGATTTAAATACAAGCCAATATAAAGAAACTGTTGAAACGACGAGTGTAGAGATGTTTCAAATCCACACAAGCATGGTGGCAACTCTTGAGGAAGTGAGTAGGCTGTCAAAGACAAATTAGAAGCTTGAGATTGAGAAGCAAGGTTTGGAACTGCAGCTTATTGAGCTTGAAACTGTCAAGTAAGAAACAAAATATTTGAAGACCAAGCTCAAGTGTGTAAGTGAAATTGAAGCTGTGTTGAGGGAAAAGTTGGAGAAGAATGAGGTGAAACTGAAGTCTTTCAAAAATGCATCTCAATTGGTTGGAAAGTACCATGAACAGAACAAACCATGTGCTAATATAGCTATTGGTTTGGAATATGATGCCTTGAACATAAAAAGAATGACGGTGGCTAAGGAAAAACAATTACAGATCAAGATGTCCCAGTTATACTGAGAAACGTTGATGCACCTTTGTTCAAAGCATGTGAAGTCAATTTAAGTGAAGTTGAGTTGGTCATCAAGCAAGAACTTGCAGATGAAGACAAGGAAAAGAAATATGAAGAAACCACTCTTACTGCTGAATTCAAAAAGAAGCCCATGATCAATCAAGGTTCTAAGACACCAATCAAGAATGAGATGCATGAAAGAAGAAGAAGAACAGGAATGGAAAAATTGGAGTAAACAAGAGCAGCAACTTTGTATTTATTGCAGATGCTCCCAAGAAACAATATCAGAAGTGTGTCTCTACAAATCACCTAACTCACCGTGTAAAAAGGCTGTTAGTGAGCCAAAAGTGGGAGCATGCAAATACAATAAAGCAAATGCGGAAGACCTCTATTCCTTCTATGACAAATTTGATTACATTCCTTGCAATATAAAAGTGATGAGAAGATGTCATAGACTAAGAGTAGATCTCAAAGAAGTTAAACTTGGGTCTACAACTAAAAAGGATGATGCACATCAATCTTTGAACACTTTTCTTTCTAGGTCATCAAATTCTACATCTGCAAATTCTGTGAAGAAAGTACCCAACACTGCTTGGGTCGCTAAACACACTTAATCCTCATTGTGTGCAGGGCAAGGTGAAGAAAGTTATATGGATCATAGATAGTGGATGCTCCAGGCATATGACATATGATAAGGCCCTGCTATCACAAATTGAGGAGATGGTTGGCCCATTAGTGACTTTTGGAGACAATAGCAAAGGATTCACAATGGGATATGGCAAGTTAATTTTTGGAAATGTTGTCATTGAAGATGTAGCACTAGTAGCTGGTCTTGAGGTGAATCTCCTGAGTGTTAGTCAATTTACCGATAAAGGATTCAAGGTTTTATTTGACAAATGAAACTGCTCAATTATCAGCAAAAAGACTAGTGAAGTTGCTTTGGAAGGAGCAAGAAAAGAGATTTAGAAAAAAAAGAAAAAAATGAAAAGGGAGCCTGTTTGTTGCAGACTTATACTCAGCAAATAAGGATGGTATATGTTGCTTCTACATCAAAGCATCTATTGACCAAAGCAAATTGTGGCACAAGAAGCTCTTGTTAGGTAATGAATAACACACAAAGGGGGGGTGAATGTGTTTTAGTGTTTTTATACTTTTCTTGATTTATATTTGGTGATGAACAAAGTAAATTAAATCTTGTAGTGAAATGTGCTAAGGCTAAAGTTTAAACATAAAACAGTTATAACACAGATCTTTCAGAACTCACTTATTTTTATATTAAAATTAAGAATGTCTTGCTACAAAATTTCTAGGCTCTTTGTAAATAAAGAGCTTAGCTTCTTCCTTGAGAGAATACAAGATTTTTCTTATCTAAATTGTTACAACTAACAAAGCATCCAGTGTTTACTTTATAGAACAGTAAACACTAGTTATTACACAATATGCAACAACATGTACTAAACCCTATTTTTGGATAATCAAATCTTTCTATTTCTGGCATAGTGTATCTTTTCTAATCTTGCATGCCTTTGACTTTGCTCTGCCAGTTAATCTTGGCCCTTCATCTTGTACTCTTCAAGCTGCTTTTGTAGACTTGTCAATTCAACTAATTAGATTATTTGTTGCTTGATAATCTTGAATGTTGAACTGGCCTGCAATTTGTACTTTGAGATTTTACCTCGAGATCTCCAGTTAGGCATATAGAGAACTTAACATCTCGATAAGTATATTGGCTTATCGAGATCTCTAATTACTCCATAGTTGTTTTGACTTGTAGAGGTCTCTGAGTTCTCTATAAGAGAATTTACCTTGTCGAGATCTCTCAGCTTCATGTTTTCACTTTAACTTATCGATATCTCTGAGTTCTCTAGTGGGAAATAGACTTATCAATATCTCAGAGATCTCTGATATTTTGACTTGTCGATATCTCTAGAGTTCTCTAGTAAAGAAATGACTTGTCGATATCTCCAATATTTATGTCTTCAATTTGACTTGTCGATATCTCTGAGTTTTCTAGTAGCTTTCCTGAATTCTCGATAAGTCATTGTGGAGTTCTCGAATGACTTCTCTATAATACTTAATCTATACCTTGTAGAGAACTTGACTTAGAATATTTTTCCAAAAACAGATTTATTCAACTCCAAGCTTCTTCATAATTCTTTTGGGGCATGATCTTCTTGATCTTCTTCCAGATAGAATTCTTAGGCTTGATACTATTTACAGAAAAAGACTTCAGTCTGCCCTTGAACATTTTTACAGACTTAAAAATTACAATACATAATGTAAACATAGATTATCATACAACTTATATAGGGTTGTCAATTTGACTTAGTCTTGTTAATGTACAGGCATATCTTGCACAATAATCTCCCCCAATTTGTGAGAATATTGCTTAACACAAATTCATGCCTGTTAACAAGACTAACCCCAAATTAAAATGGAAAATGAGACTAATATATAAAAATTGACACAATTACATTCATTTATACATGTAGGTAAAAATAGTTTTTGCTTGTGCTTTTTCTCTAATGAGATCCTTTAAGTACACAATAATTTCTAATTCTATTATGATTGGAGTCCCACTTAGAGCTTCCACAAGCTTGAGTCTGTCTGGCTTTAGATACCCATCTAGTAGATCAATCTTGAATTTTGTGAATTTTCCAGCTTTTACATTTAGAATTTTTCCATCCTTAGAAATTCTTCTCATTCCTTTTGCTTTGAGTTCTTCTGATCTTTTGATGAACATTTCAATCTCCTCATCATACTTCCTCTTTCTTTCCTCATATTCATCCTCATTCCTTGCTCTTCTTTCTTCCCTTACAATCAACTACTCAGCCAAAACAGATCTCCATGCTCTTATAGCAGTATCCTTATCCTCTGGCAAACTTATCACTCTCTTGATTTCTGTGGGAGAGAGAGTCCATTAAGGTGCAACCAAGAAATGTGAAGGACCCATCTTCATAGTTGATTCTAACTTCCCTTAGTGTTACAACCCAGACTCTAGCTACTTCCTCAGCTAATTGTTGAAAATAATCTTCATCTGAGATGCACCAATTTAAAGGTAGAAAGTCATTTTTCTTGAAACAACTATAAATGGCCCTTTCTGTAACTTATACTTTTTCAACATCCTTAGCCTTCTTAGGTTTCCTCCGAACAGTCTTGTAATGAATTTTTAGTGAAGGCTTGTCATAAGGTAAGTTTGTGATTTTCTTGAGAGATGTTTGGCTTGAGGTGATTGGTATTTTTAGGAAGGTGTTAGCAGTTTGTTTGTAAAGGAATTTAGGCTTAGAGGTATGAGATGATTTGGTGATTGAATTTGTTGGCTTTGAAGGTTGAGCTAGATTTGTTTGGATTTTTAGGGTTTGTTATGGTTCTGATCCATCATGCCTTTGCTTGCTTTTCATCTCTCCTCTCTTTTTCTTGTCACCATCCTTCTTCTCATCCGCCTTTTTCTCTTCTAGCTTCTTGTCCTTGTTGCCAGTTGCTTTAGAAGATTAACTTGGATTTGATCCAGAAGTTTTTTGTTTGTCATCCTTCTGTACATCATCATCCTTGTCATTTATTAGATTATATTGAGTGTTAGGCAATATGGTGTCAGCATTTACAAGATATCTATCTAAGATCTTTATCAGCTCCACATCCTCATGCTTCTTATTCCTTTTATGCTTTAGATTAGACTGTAAAGTCATGATCCGCCTCATATTTGATATGACACAATGTTTAAGAACAAGGAGATGATTGGCTTGTTTGGCTGTTGGACATACATAGATTACTCATTTGTTTTGATATAGATAGGCTTCAGGAAAAGCTGTTATTTGTGCCTTTTTGAGCTCATGGAGAAGTTGAGTGTCTTCTGGAATAACTGGATTCACTCTGTCAATTATCACATCCAGTTCAGATGCTCTAAAATTTTGAAGGTTTGCAATAGTCACCTGAAGACACATATCCAAACCACCATCATTTATGTTCACAACAATCCTTTTCTCTAAAAAGCCATCAATTTTCATAACCACTTCCCTGATGAAGTTGATGTTCTTGTCCAAAGCTTTCATGTAGGTCACATAGTTGTTTTGAAGGGACATCCTTAGTACTGCAAGAAGTTCACTGAATTCCTGATCTCGATTGGGTCCTTCTGCAGCCTTTAGAAGTCTTTCTTTTCCAACATCAACTTCAGAAGAGCTTTGACCAACCTGAATAGGCTCTTTAGATTTTGCTTTAGCATCCCTAGATTGTTGAATCCTAGCCTCAATCTCCCCCTTAGTCTTGGTGAAAGGCATGAGTAGGAGAGTTGGTAATTCTGGCCTTATTTGTTCAGGTAGAGAGGGCAATGGTATGTTGAGCTTCCCCATAATCGCCCCCAAGGTAACCGAATTCCGCATTTGGAGATGCTTGTGAGAGTCCACTAGGGTCTGGATATTTGATTGTTGACTTTTTACTAGAGAATTCAAGGCTTGAACTTGAGCATTGAGAGAGACATTGGATGTCTGCAACTCCGAGATTTGTTGTTAAAGAGATTGGATTTGAAGATTTGTAGAGGCTGAGACAGGCTGATGTGAACTTGTAGAAGTTGAGGAGCCAAAAGTTGCTTTTACAGCTTGTTTGATGCCATCCATAAGCAATGCAGAGGGCTCATATCTTGATTTGTGAAGCTGGTCCAGCTTGATCTTTGCATTATTTGAGTTAGTGATTTGCTGTTGGACCGCTTCATGAAGAGCAATGAAGGATTGTTTGAGATTTTTTACCTCCTTTTCAATAGTAGTCAGGTCCATCCTTGCCATTTGATTAGGAAAATTTTATAAATTTAGAAGTGATCTTGACTTGTGATGGTATGATCTCATCCATCTTTTCTTTCACCAATTTCCTGATTTTATCTTCATGACTAACCATCTTGAGTTCTAGTGCTTTTCCAAAGAGATGGAAAGCTTTGAGTTGAGCCTTGGAAACTTCATTAATGGCATCATAAACTTAACCAGGAGTCAGTGCTTTAGCATTGCTGCCCAAAATAATCAAATAATCTTCCCTGAACTTAGCTAAAACACCTTCCATCTCCAGATTGTAGTCCTTGTTTAGCCAAGCATCACAGTTGTCATCCTGTTCTGCTTCATTAACAATTTTGTCTTGTTGTTCTTGGACATCTGTTTGATAGGAGAGCATAATGGCTTGATAGTCCTGGTTAGACATAAATGATGTCAGCAACTGTTGATAAATTTTTGCAAGTCCTGCAAGCTGATCCACCCTGAAATCTTCAAGATTTGATTGAGGTGCAACTTCTTGAAGCCAGTTGGAGACAAGGTGTAGTTGTTGAGGTTGTGAGGTTGAGGGTTGTGTAGTTGGATCAGAACCACCTGTGACAGAAGTCACAGTTTGACTCAAAGTAGGTATTGTGGTTATGACAAGTTTTTGTTCCACACTTGTTGTGGGAACCTCCAATTGAATTGATGGGGATTTGACTGGGTTACTGTTATGTGCACCAGTCTCAAACCCTTGTGTGTCTTGCACCACAGTGTCACCTGAATGTGCTATTCTTTCCTCCTCTAAGACAGGATAATTGGCAATTATACTCCTAGCATCTATTGCTAAAGCAATTTCTGCTAGGGTTTTGAGGGGAGTTGTTCCCGGAATAGGAACCTCCAATTGAATTGGAGAGGATTTAGATAGCTCCCCCTCAGGAGTACTACCCTCAAACCTAACAGCCTGTGAAGGCTAATTTGCACATGAAGGTGCATTTGTGACATCCATGGGGTCTTCAGTAAAAACTGATGAATCCCCCATGGTTTTGATGGTGTCATCAAGGTCTACCCCAGCTAGTAGCCTTTCACCATCTAAATTTAGAGTGAACTAGGTTTCTTGAACCAAGTCACTTGATTGGGGAAACACTTATGTCACACCCCCAACTTAACAATACATAATATAAAACTATTACAATAAATAAAAGAAAGTAAATACAACCGAATCCAAGATCTTACAGTTTAGGGTTTGGAACAGCCCAACACTATTAACTATAACAACTGGTTTTAATATCGAGTCCTCGCACAAAACTATCTCTTATTCTACCTGAGCTCGAACATACGCATCGGCATCACAAGTCTTACGTGTTGTCTGCTTGAATCTAACCATAGCTGCTAGCTATAATATCAGGTGAAAGCAAGTAGTGAGCCAAATGCTCAACAAGTGCTAAATAATACGATACAAAACATAAATCGAGTTATATGAGAATGACAATGTGAAGATAGAGCTAATAACAATAAGAGATGAACTTTGGGTGATGGCATCATTTGTTTGTATCAAAACATTTCCAAAATCATTTTTTATCAAAAACCATTTTATGACGCGAGGGATTACAGCCGGTGATTAGCCGCGAAGTAATCCCGAACCTCGCTGGATTCTAAAACATTAATGGGATCCCTAGGCAAATTTTAAGCCTATAATATAAGTGTGGAAAGGACTCGCGTCTTAGTCCAGATCCACTATTTAAAGAAAACATTTATCCCCCTTTGGGACTGAAAACCCAAATTTTTAATCATTTCAAAAACTGACGCCGATTGATAATAAATTTCTTAAACAGTAAACATCTTTATCAAGGGATTATAGATCTACCTTGAAACACTGGAAATATGATCACTAAATCTCAGGGCCATGATCCACTAGACTTTACTCTATCAGGGTAATTGAAAGGTTTCTATTTACAAGGACTTTGACAAGGAGATTTAGCAAGGCTATCGGATAATATGAAAGAACAAAGCCTTATTAGGCTTAAGGTAATGGTTCGAGATAAGGTATCGGTATTAAAATACAAAGAAAGTGAGCATTAATTCGAAGTATAACAGGATATCATGTGTTAGGGTAAGAATAGGGTTATCAAACAATCATGAACGACTTTAAGGAGTGACTGGCTTTTAGGTATCAAGATAAAGTTTCTATCGAGGTGCTTACAAGATTTGAATCAAAGCATCATGGGTGCAATATCAAGATTTCTCAGGAATCAATAGCATGTTAATCAAAAGGATCAATTAAGTATTATAACAAATCTCTATTTTGTCATGGCATCACAATTACTTTGGTATACTAGCATGGTATGACTTTTGATCTACTTGCAATAAATACTTAAGGTTTCGTGGCATTTCTATATAATACGAAGATAGATTTGAGAATCACTTGGTTCAGGTATAACAAGATAAATCAGGATACTCTCATCATATATATAGGAACTAGTTATCACACATTCGCAGTGTAAACAAAAAAAGCAGGTTGAATCACTTGCCTTGAGAAAGGATGGACTAGACTGGCAGGTAGGAGCAACTGGAAGCTTTACTCGACATTTATGGCAACTTTACCTCCGTCTCGAGATCCTACATAATTAATAATAACCTCATTATAATATATTCTCACCAACTCAACCTATTTACAACCTGAAATTAAACACAAATGAAACTTAGGCCTATATGCACACAATTTATAATCACCTTATAAACATAATAGTACACATAGCCACATATACTCACTTACCATATTTAAGTACCAAATAATGTCACACACATCATATTGCAACACTAGGCTTGGATGATCTCGCTTCACAACTTAAGTCACTTGATCCCTAAACTAGAAAAAATCTCCGAATTTTGGCCTCCTAACTCGATGTGCCTTTCACTCTAATGGCCAAATCCTATTGACCCTGACTTGGGCCTTTCACTCTAATGGCTTTATGCTATCTTGCAACTATAGTGGTCAACCTAGGCCTCACTCATAAGTGCTCTAAAACTATGTGGTAAGTGAAGGTGCTTATTATGGTAAATTTCAGAATGATATCTATGGTTTCTTGGGTGCATTAGACACTCTTACACTAAAAGTTTACCTCAAAAACTTCTACACTAGACTCTTATGATCATAAGGCAACTCCCAAACTTGATTTGGCTCAAGGGCCTAGCTTGGGCCTCCCTAGGCCTAAGCTTAAAGTCCATGGTTCCCCTGTTTTTCTGGGCAGAAAAGGTCCTGTCTTGAACTAACTTGTGACACATTATTCTAACTCAAATCCTATGAAATATGGCTGTAAAAACTCCTCTGACACTCCCTATAACTAAGGCCCAACAGGGCCTACCTATGACATGGTCAAAACTTCCCATTTCTAAGTTGCAACAAAACTGTCCCCTGCTGGACAGATTTTGTGATTCCACTCGTGCACCTAACCAAACGTCTTACAAACCTCCAAAAAACACCTAAAACCTATTGCATACTCCTAGTGCTAGATTTTGGTGTCTTGTGCCTCAAAGTGCACAACAAATGCCCAATTAAAACTTCCCCACAAACTAGTACAAAATTCTGGAAAAATTCAAAAACTAACTAAACCCTTTCCACCTTAACTCCCACTTATAAACTAAACATCCAACCTTTACCAAAGCAAACCTAGTGCATCAACATCCTAAAACAGTGCCTCAACAGGAGTGGAGATCATCCATGCCCTAGAACACCGACATGCAAATAAAAAATACAACATGCAACTCATGGAAAATACTTAACAAGGTTTCGGCTAAACATGGAGTTTAAATTCTTGTAAATTCGACTTGAACCTATTACCCAACCTTAATAATCATGAAATGTATCTTCTCTTAACTATTATTAAGCAATATCTCATGGAAACAATCTATTTCAAGCACAAATAATTCGAATTTATAGATTTTTAAACATGAAAGCATGATTTCGAGAAGAGTAGCATTCACAACATGGTTCATCATTATATTAACATCTTAAAACTAGCATGCATGGCTAAACATGATTATATAGTGAAATTTTAATAGCATGCAAAGGTTTTTAAGGCATGGTTTCTCCATAAAACACTTGTTTAAAACATATATAAAATGTATCTCATAGAGAGCTCTTAAATTCACAAGAATCAAGAGTTTCTCTTTGGAGATCACACAAAAGCTACACATGCAACCATGAAACTTCATCTCCCATTCACAAAACTCTTGGGAAGTATATAAAATAAATGTAGGTAGGAGAATTACACTAGGGAAGATGAGAAATGGGATGGAAAAATGATGGAAGGGAGTGGGGAATGGGGGTCTCGCCCGAGAGCAAGGAGAGGGAGGGGGAGGAGAGAAAAAAAAGAGAGAGAGATGAGTTGGAGTGAAGTGAATGTGGTTGAGTGTGAGTTTGATTGAATTTATATCATTACACTTATGCAAATTTGTGAGTGGAGTGTGCTTTTACCTTTTCCTCCCTTCTCTTCTTGAAAACAAATTTGTATGCAAGGGCATTCTAGTAAAGTGGCCTTGGTAGGAGTGGTTAGTTGGGTGGTTATTGACTCTAGTGCCCTTGAGTTGAATTAGAAGTGATTTGCATACATGGGAAAAAGAGTAAAATGTAAATTAAATAAACAATTAGTTGTAAAGAATAATTTTTATAAATAAAATTAATAATTCGAAAATTATAAAAGTTGTACCATAAAATAACTTAGACTTTTAAAAATTTTATGAGATCACTTTTGAAATTTGTGAATGAAATAATTTTAAAAAGAAAATTTTCCAAGGTATAGAATATTCCTTATAAATAAAAAATAAAGGCAAATAATAAAACTCTTGCTTTGAAAAATTTATAATCTACATAAAACAACTTATAACGCAGCAAATTCCATTCACACAAACGTACAATCATTACGTATATTTATAATCGGCTCTAATATTATACAAAGTTCACAAATAATATTACACAAAATGTCGGTCGTAACATCCTCTCCCCCTTAAAGGATTCTGTCCCCAAAATCTAAGAGAACATATGAGGATACCGGGAATGCATATCAGACTCTAACTTCTAGGTTGATTCTTCGACCTTGGGGTTCCTCCAAAGTACTTTCACTAACTTTACCGACTTATTCCTAAGACTCTTTACTTGCCAGTCGAGTAATTTGACAGGTTGCTCCACAAATGATAGGTCTGCCTGAATTTCTACAGGTTCATATTCTATCACATTGTTAACATCAGGATTGTACTTCTTAAACAATGATACATGGAACACATTATGCACATGCTGATACTGAGGTGGTAAGGCTAACTCGTAAGACACCTTTCCCACTTGACTCAAAATTTCAAAAGGACCTATATATCTAGGTGCTAACTTCCCTTTCTTGCCAAATCTAGAAAACCCTTTCCTTGGTGACACTTTTAGTAAAACGGCTTCCCCTACTTGCAACCTAACATCCTTACGCGCTGGATCTGCATACTTCCTCTTTCTATCTTGAGCAGCAAGAAACCTTTTCTAAATTAATTTGACTGTCTCATGCAACTGTTGTACCAATTCCGAGCTAAGAATCTTTCCTTCTCCTACTTCATCCCAACTTGTCGGTGATCTACATTTCCATCCGTATAAAGCTTTATATGGTGGCATGCCAATACTGGAGTGATAGCTGTTGTTATAGGAAAATTCTACTAATGGCAAGTGGTTGTCCCAACTTCCTGCAAAATCGATTGCACAAATGCGTAACATGTCTTCGATTGTTTAAATTGTCCTTTCGCTCTGACCATCTATCTGTGGGTGATACGCCGTACTCATATTCAACTTCGTGCTAAGACTCTCTTGAAATTGCTTCCAGAATCTCGAGTTAAATCGGGGATCTCTGTCTGAAACTATCGATACGGGTACTCCATGTCTTAGTACGATTTCACGCACATACAGATGAACCAATCTGTCCAATGATGACTTCTCATTAATTGGAAGAAAATGCGCTGACTTCTTAAGGCGATCAATTATAACCCATATAGCGTCATGTCCAGATTTCGTTCACGGTAGTTCCACTATAAAGTCCATAGCAATATTTTCCCATTTCCATTCTAGAATCTTTAGGGGCTGAATTAATCCGCTTGGTCATTGATGTTTTTTCTTCACTTTCTGACAAGTATAACACTTTGCAACCCATTCTGACACTTCTCGCTTCATATTTGGCCACCAAAAGTTCTGCTTCAAGTCTCGATACATCTTGGTGCTTCCCGGATGGATTAAAAATCTTGAATTATGGGTTTCTTGCAAAATCTCATTGTTCAACTCAGGTACATGAGGAATCCAAATTCTTGAGGAAAACCTTAGTATACCTTGCTCATCATTTTGAGTACCAATCTCTTCTCCAGTTAGCTGATTTTTCTCTTTCTTCATTATTTCCTCCTGACATTTCCTTATCTTTTCCAATAATGTTGGCTGAAAAGTCATTACACGACAAACCTCTTCAACTATTCCACAATCACAAAGTTCCAATTCAAACCTCTAAATCTCTTCAGATAATTCCTTTGGTGTTGCTATCATATTCAATCTTTCCTTCCTACTCAAAGCATCAACTACCTCGTTCGCCTTTCCAGGATGATAATTTATCGAACAATCATAGTCCTTAATTAGTTACAACCATCTCCTTTGCCTCATATTGAGCTCCTTCTGAGTGAAAATATACTTTAAACTCTTGTGATCCGTGTAGATCTCACACTTTTCCCCGTAGAGGTAATGTCTCCAAATCTTAAGTGCGAATACTATGGCTGCTAGTTCCAAGTCATGTGTAGGATACTTCAATTCATGTGGTTTTAACTGTCTTAACGCATACACAATCACCTTGTTATGTTGCATTAACACGCAACCCAGGCCCCTATGTGAAGCATCACTGAAAATCACAAAGTCTCCTTGATCGTCTTGTAGTACTAACACCGGAGCTGTTACCAACCTCTGCTTCAACTCTTGAAAGTTATCCTCACATTTTGCATTCCATTCGAACTTCTGATTCTTCCTGGTTAACTTAGTCAATGGCGTGACGATTTTCGAAAAATCCTTGACAAATCTTCTATAATACCCCGCCAATCCTAGAAAACTTCGCACTTCTGTAGGTATCTTTGGCCTCTCCCAACTTATAATCTCCTCAATCTTTGCTGGATCTACTTTAACTCCTTTATCTCCAATGACGTGTCCCAAAAATTGAACTTTCTTTAACCAAAACTCACATTTAGAAAACTTGGCATACAACTTCTCTTGTCAGAGTATCTCCACTGCTATCCATAGATGCTGCTTATGTTCTTCTTCCGACTTTGAATAAATAAGGATGTCATCAATGAACACCACTACGAACTTGTTCAAATACTTTTTAAATACCCGATTCATTAGATCCATAAATGCTGCCGGGGCGTGAGTCAATCCAAAAGGCATTACTAAGAATTTATAATGTCTGTATCTTGTCCTGAATGCTGTCTTTGGAACATCTTCTTCTTTGATCTTTAATTGATGGTATCCTGATCTCAAGTCAATGTTTGAAAAGCACTTTGCTCCTTTCAGCTGATCAAATAGGTCATCTATTCTTGGTAGCGGGTAACGTTTCTTAATCGTCACCTTATTCAACTCCCGATAATCTATACATAATCACATACTTCCATCTTTCTTCTTTACAAATAGAACATGTGCTCCCCATGGTGACGTACTTGGCCGTATCACTCCTTTGTCCAGCAATTCTTGTAGCTGACTCGCCAACTCTTTCATTTCTGCTGGTGCCATCCTATATGGGGCCTTCGAAACTGCTTCTGTGCCCGGAGCAAGGTTGATCTCGAACTCGATTTGTCGATCTGGTGGTAAGCCTGGTAGTTCGTCTGGAAACACATCTGGGAATTCATTGACTACGGGAATATCTTCTATGCTGGGGTTGTCCTTTTCTGAATCCACTACATAAGCTAGGAATGACTCGCAACCTTTCCTAAGTAACTTCTTAGCCTGAACAATTGTAAGAAACAGTTGCTCTTGCCTCTATCCCTTAAATACTACTATCTCTCCACTCTTCATCTTTAAATACACCTTCTTTGACTTACAATTAATCTGGGCGTTATTCTTCCCTAACCAATCCATACCTAAAATTATATCGAACTCTCCCAACTTGAAGAGTATCAAGTCGGATGAAAATTTATAACCCAAAATATCAATCTCACACTTTGGACAGAGCTGACTCACATGAATCTTCTCTTGGTTCGCAATTACCACATTTACTACCTCGTTCATAACCATTTTATCACATTGAAGTTTATCAACAAAAGATTCTGATATGAAAGATATCGTCGCTCCCGAATCAATCAATACTTTAGCTTCGACATTATTTAGTAAAAGTGTACCTGCTATCACCTCAGAATTCTGAACAGCGTCCTTCATTTTTAAATCAAATGTCCTTGATATTGCTTGCGGAGTTGTTGTAGGTGGTGGAGGTAAGGCCAGTACCTCAGCTGGCACGCTTGCACTGGTACTTGCCACATTCATCAGAGCTTTGACTAGTCCGGTTGACTTGCACTCCCTAGCTATGTGTCCAGTCTTTCCACACTTATAGCATGTAACTTCCAGCTTCGGCAACTTACACTCGTTTGCCAAATGTCCCTTCTGGTTGCACCTATAGCATGTCATGCTCAACTTATTACACACTTCGGGGTGCCTTCTTCCACAATGCTTGCATTCTGGTCTCTGAAATCTATTTTCTCCAACTTGTCCTTGGCTTGCCTAGTTGTTCCCCTTTGATTCTTGTCTTTTGCTCAAATTTCCCTTCTTTTAAAAATTTCCGCCTTTATGGAATCCAATCTTCTTCATATTCCTGCCTTTTGAATTTCCTGCTTCAGACTTTTCTCCATAGAATGGAACCTTTCTCTTCCTATTATCCCTTTCCTTCCTTGACTGCATCCCATTACTCTCAATCAGAGCAGCCTTCTGCACCACGCCTGCATAAGTATCAAGCTCAAACATAGCCACTCTATCTCTGATCCAAGACTCTAATCCTTGTTGAAATATCTTTGCTTTTTCCTCCTCACTGCTGGTATACTTTGTCACAAACCTTTACAACTCTGTGAACTTCTTTTCATACTCCAGTACATACATACTCCCTTGCTTCAATTCAAGAAATTTAAGCTCCATCTGATTCTGCATGTACTTAGGGTAATACTTTTCCAGAAATAACTTCTTAAATCTTTCCCAGGAAACTTGCTGATTCGCTTCCATAGCTTTTACTGACTCCCACCAATAGATGACTTCGCCCTTTAGGAAGTAAGTTGCATATGGTATCTTCTGATCATCCCCTAACTGTACCAATTCAAAAGCTCTTTCCATTTCCTTAATCCATGTGTTTGTTATTATTGGATCAGTGGTATCATGAAATGCAGGTGGATTCACATTCTGAAAAGCCTTGAAAGTAACAACTTGTCGAGGTGGTACTGGTGGATCAGATGGTTGGTGTGGTTCACGGTTATCTTGGTTTTCGAATTATTGTTGAAGAGTTAGTTATTGTTGAGCTATAGTATTTGTTTGTTGTTGTAAGGTTTCGAGTAATCGAAGAATATTTGGATCTGTGGTAGATGTGGTTGTTGGGTTCTTCTTTTTGGGTGGCATGATCCTGAAATAAGAGTTACGTCAAAACAGGTATGAATAATGAAATAATTCGAGGGTGTCACATGGCATTCTTATTCACATATGAGGTCGAGTTTCAAATTAAACAAATAGGGTGATGCATATAAAGGCGTAAAATAAACAATTAAAAGCAAACAGAACGATAATGCATTGAAATTTAAGGTCACAATACATCAAGATTAGAATAAGGTCTGAATTTAGGAATAACATGATTATTTAAAGGAACAATAGGGAGTTCTACATAGTCCGATAATACAACAACATGAAAGGTAGATAATGGAAAGAACTAAGGCTCCACTCCATCGGGACGGGGTTTGGAGTCTTCTCCTCTCGAAGCGTCTTCACAATACTCTAGAGCTCATCCGCCACCATTTGGATGATATACTGGCTGGTACGGTCTCGGTGCAATGGCATCTCCTCAAGCTTAGTGTTGACGTACTGAACCAAAGTCTCAAGTCTCGCAGTCATCTGCTCCTTAGGCTTCCCTTCATAGTTTCGGCTGTCCAGATACACGTTCTTCAATCGGTCTATCAGTCGGTCGTACTTGCCCTAAAGCATGTCAAACTCGCGCCTCAACTCAGCATACACGGAGAAAGCAATAGTGTCGTCCGACCCAGAGGATGACGAGGAGTGCACCCTTTGCTGACAAACCATACATAGATATCTAAGAGGAGTATTAATATTAAATTTACTTAGCCTACTCTCTCGCATAATATCTATAACTTATACATATATCCTATAACCTATTTGGGCTGTACAGGGACTCTAAACCGTAGCTCTGATACCAAAACCTGTCACACCCCCAACTTAACAATACATAATATAAAACTATTACAATAGATAAAAGAAAGTAAATACAACTGAATCCAAGATCTTACAGTTTAGGGTTTGGAACAGCCCAACACTATTATTTATTACAACTGGTTTTAATATTGAGTCCTCACACAAAACTATCTCTTATTCTACCTGAGCTCGAACATACGCATCGGCATCACAAGTCTTACGTGCTGTCTGCTTGAATCTAACCATAGCTGCTAGCTATAATATCAGGGTGAAAGCAAGTAGTGAGCCAAATGCTCAACAAGTGCTAAACAATACGATACAAAACATAAATCGAGTTGTATGAGAATGACAATGTGAAGATAGAGCTAATAACAATAAGAGATGAACTTTTGGGTGATGGCATAATTTGTTTATATCAAAACATTTCCAAAATCATTTCTTAATCAAAAACCATTTTATGACGCTAGGGATTACAGCCGGTGATTAGCCGCGAAGTAATCCCGAACCTCGCTGGGTTCTAAAATATTAATGGGATCCCTAGGCAACTTTTAAGCCTATAATATAAGTGTGGAAAGGACTCGCGTCTTAGTCCAGATCCACTATTTAAAGAAAACATTTATCCCCCTTTGGGACTGAAAACCTAAATTTTTAATCATTTCAAAAACTGATGCCGATTGATAATAAATTTCTTAAACAGTAAACATCTTTATCAAGGGATTATAGATCTACCTTGAAACACTGGAAATATGATCACTAAATCTCAGGGCCATGATCCACTACACTTTACTCTATCAGGGTAATTGAAAGGTTTCTATTTACAAGGACTGTGACAAGGAGATTTAGCAAGGCTATTGGATAATATGAAAGAACAAAGCCTTATTAGGCTTAAGGTAATGTTTAATAACCCCAATTTTTGGAAATTTTTGAAACCCTTATGAATAGTGATTTTGCAGATTATGCTGAATGAGAAAACCTTTCATGCCACACTATGTAGGGGTTCTGTTATTGATCTTCTGGGATATTATTAGTACTCTATGTGGTATATAAGTGTATGTAAAGATCGTCAGAATCCAATTCCGAACACTTTGATTTTTCCCGGAAATCTACTAGATACGGAAAGAATTGAGTATAAGGTAACAGGATAAAAAGGATTTAAATTAAAGGATTATAAGAGAGGATCATAAAAGGAATATAATGTATTGAGAAAGGTTAAGGAAACCCAAGTAATAAGATCCCGGGTATGATCCCTCAAACGAGAAACGAGAACGAAAGTTAAGCGAACCGTATAACAGATCAGCGGTCATTAGGCAAACAATTAGGAAGTTAATCAAGGAGGTTAGGGATGATGAGGTCATCCAACCAATAAGAAGAGGGCAAGTAAGGGATGATGACATCATAAGCATGACATAAGTATGACATAAGGGGAAGGAGATGTGGTTGATTTAAAACCACACAAAGTTCAAGGTTAGAAAGGTAATTAACCAAAAACAAAACAAAAACAACCAAGCTAAGCTAAAAAAATCAAAAAAAAACACAAGATCATTTCATTCTCTACATCTTGCTCTCGGCTTTTCTTCTTTTCCAAAGGAAGAAAAATCAAAATCCTAGTTCCAAGCATTGTAAAATCACAAGGTAATTATCTAAGGTTCCTTGTACATAGATATGGATATCCTATAAGTTTAAGCTTCTAATTCCTTCACAATCTCTTCCAATAAATCAAGGAAGAAGATGGTGAATAGTAACCTTCAAGAAATAACTTTGGTTTTCTTGATTTTTTATGAAAGTTCAAGGTAGCTTAAGCATAGATCAAGGCTTCCATGGGCATTCCAAGGATCTTTCACTGATTAAAAGCTTCAAGGAAGGTATATCATCTCCAAAACCTAGCTTTACCTTGTATATTAGGATGATTTTGGTTGTTATGGTAAAAGAGTAGCTTAATGCTTGTAGGTTTAGATTTTGGGTTGGAGTTGTAGTGAATTGAATGTTGAAACTTGTTGATTAGTAAAGGACTTAAGTATAGTTTTAAATTCATGATTGAGAATAACATAAATTGGAGAACTTGAGGTTTTGGGGGCTGTTGTAGTGTGATATGGATGGATGTTGGTTGTATGAATGAATTGGGATTGATTGGTTGTTGAATTGGTTAGGTAAAATTTTGGGAAATCGCGTAAACATAGCCGTCGTAATGCCCGATTTACCGTAGACTGTTTTTGTTCTTAACATCAGAACCCTTGAACTCACTGTTAGGTTTTTACCATTTCCATGTTTAGATAGTTCATGTTACGAGCTTCGTTTTGATATGTAGTTCGTTTGATTCCGATGTACGGTTTAGGAGAAACGGCCGTTTTAAGTAACGACGTTTCGCGAACGAATCATTACCCCTCGCCTTACTTTGAAACATTGGTTAAGGACCTTAAATGACTAATTGGGGTAAGAAACAATTATGTAAAGTGGATTAGGCAGTTGGTAAGGTACTCGCGAAAGAATCTCCTTAAAACCCTTAATGGTTAATTTATTTAAAAATGGTGGAGCCGAGGGTACTCGAGCGACTTAAGTAAATCGTTAAGCGCGAAAGCAAACGTTAGGACTCTAAATGGTTAAAGTCTAGTTTCTTAAGCGACCAGGGTTTAATTCCGACTTATGTTTTTATTCATAGGTTATCGGACCCACTCTAAGCTTAAGCCTATCCGGGAGCACTCAGGCAAGTCTTCTACCCGTATAATTGTTGTTGTGATGTATATGTGTATATGCATGATCTTGCGATAAATGCATATTTGTTACTAGCAAATTCTTGCGATATATTATAGCATGTGATATGGTATATATGCATGCCTGTTTCATATTCTTGATTTATATATCTGTTGGTTCAAATGCTTATAGTTGCATAATACCTATGCTAGAGATAAGCGGTATTTGAGTTTACCCTTAGTATAGGGGACCCAAAGTGAGCATATTTCTAAACCGGGAGTCGATGTTCCCGAGTATAATATATATTTATATATATATATGGTTATAGTTTTCAAAACTATTAATCGAATAAGGTTTATTCGATAACTTTAACTTTATTTTATTTAATGAATATTATTTATAATATTCATTCGAGGGTTTATGACTCAGTTATATTATTTAATGAATATTATTTGAATATTCATTTGAGGATGTATGACTCCGTTTATTTTATTTAATGAATATTAATTATAATATTCATTCGAGGTATTATGACTCCGCTTATTATTTAATAATATTCTTTATTTTATTAAAGAATAATGTTTCGATAATCAAACTTATTTTCGATTATTGAAATAAAGATAGTACTTTCGTATAAGTATATCTTTGGTTATTTAATATTCATTTCAAGTATGAGTTTTAAAACTTCTACTTCGATTATTTTTATAAGGAGTATCTTTATGAGAATATTATCTAAATAATAATATTCAGATATCTCTAATATATCGGGACTGATTTATTTTAATAAATCAGCAGTACTCCAAACATTCTTCAAAATGTTTTCGAGTCTTCAAAATGATTTTAAAAGTTAGAGCGGATCCCAAAACTCATTTTTATATTTAAGATCTTCCTTTTAAAGGGGATTTAAATACTCGCTCAAAACCTGAGGGATCCGGCTCTATGGTGTATTTTATATTCGCAACAAGGTTGCTGTTTTGATAAACAGTTTGATTACTTGCCCAATGTTTGGGGAGTAAGTCAATCTAATTGAGTCGGCATAAGCGACAGGCCGGGGTACGGTCTATCAAAGTGTAAGTGACTGGGTGGCAGTCCATCAACGCGTAAGAGGCCGGGTGGCGGTCCAGCACAAGGTCCTTATGTGGCCAGGGTGATGACCGGTGGGGGATTCATCCATCTACTAGTAGAAAATGTTACTTATTGGTATCTTTGCCTGATCAGCAAGATATCAGGTTTATGCCAAAAAAAATTTGCTTTCCAAATTCATTTGATATTGCAACTCTGTTCATACTTTACATGACAGAGGTTTTCAGGAAATGTATGAGAGATATATATATGGATATATATATCAGGACTTAATGAAGTATCTCGTAACTTCATTATTTATAATGATATTTCAAAGATTGAATCTATTCAAGGTTTATCTTGTAGTCTCATCTATGTGATGAACTTTTGAACTAATTATAACTTGAACGGTGGTAGTTCAAGTAGTATTTGGAAAAGATATAAGTATATTGGAGTATCTTGTAACTTCTTCTTTTAAACTTATATCTAGTAAATGATTATCTTATGCATGTCAAAGATTTTCAGAAAAATGTTGAGACAAGGTTAGATATATGAGATCACCTTGCAACGATAGTTTTATACAGTTATAAACTGGAACTCTGTGTATATTATGCATGGAAGAGGACTTCCAAGATTTTGAAAAGTATATATGTATATATACTGAATATTTTGCGGGCATTAAGATATCAACTTGGTTCATTTCTTTTGACCAAGACTTTCATGAGTACTATGAGAAGGCTCATATACTATAAATCATTATACATATTATTTTGGTGGGCTTGCTGCTCACCCTTGCTTTCTTCTTTCATCACACAACAACAGATAGAAAAGATGAACAGGACCAAGCTCCCAATTCGCGAGCGGATTGGGAAACATTCCGCAGTTTCCTATAGGCATTGATGTCGCTGTAGCTGAGGTAGGAGCTACCAATAGGCTAGGCTTCAACTTTTGATGTACCAGACTTATGTATCTTTATCAATTGTAATAATGGCAAAGAAATATAAATTTATTCAGAAACCCTTTTAAGGTGTATTGGCATATAATTGTGGAATAAAACGACTTGTGATTATTCTTGGATATTCATCTCTGAGACTATAACTTGTGGTGTGTGTGTTTATTGTGGGGTCACAGTACAGAGTAGTTGATTATTTATTAAGATTGGGTGTTATTAAGGGAAATGGAACTCGTGACAACCCGGATCCCCGACCCCGGATTTGGGGGTGTTACAGAAATGGTATCAGAGCCAAGCGTTATAAACCTCAGAGATGATGCGACGATATAATAACAAACTCACAAAGATAATAAGAACTCTTGCCAAGTTCATGGTCGGACTACTTAAAGTAGCGCTGACAGTTAAAACCCTTATGGGAACCCTTATAAATATCGTGATAGAAGCGTAGTTCGTTATCATATATGGTAGCGGGACTCCGAACCCTGAGGTTGAGGAACAACAACGCGATGATGTTATATTAGTTATTGGAGATCAGATTGGCTGGTCACTACTGGAGGTTCGTTCAAGTTTGTAAAGATAGTAGCCCCTTTAACGCGGCTTACTCGTAAGATTGAGAAGTTCGTATGGACAGAGAAATGCGGGAACAACTTTTAAGAACCGAAGCAAAGGTTGGTTACGTTCCCTATGTTGGCGTTGCCGGATGGAAAATGAGATTTTGTGAAGTGTAGTGACGCTTCGCATAAGGAATTAGGGTGTTTCTTATACAGCACAGCAAGGTAATCGCGTACGCGTCAAGAAAATTAAGGGAATATAAAATTCGATATCCCCACCCATGAGCTTGGGCTCGTGGCAATAGTTTTGCCCTAAATATTGGAGGCACTACTTGTATGGAGAAAAGTGCGAGATTTACACAAGCCATAAGTGCTCTAATACATTTTCACACAGAAAGAGCTCAACATGCGCCAAATGAGGTGGTTAGAGCTAATCAAGGATTACGGTTATGAGATTCTTTATCATCCAGGGAAAGCCAAAATGGTGGCTAATGCCCTTAGTAGAAAGGAGAAACTCAAGATGATATTGTCTCTAAGAGAGTTGATAAGAGATTTTGAGAAAATGGAAATAGAAGTGAACGCAACCGGAGCCGGTACCGAAAGGCTGTTTGAGATCGCTAAGCGGTCTGGATTATTGGAAAATATAATATTATGCCAAGAAAAAGTGATGAATGAAGGCAGAGAGTCAATGACTGGAGAAGAGATCCATACCGAGAAAGATGATAAGGGGATAGTGAGGTATTCCTACAGAAATTGGGTTCCAAAAGTTCAAGAGCTTAAGGATGAGAACTTAGATGAGAGCCATAGTTTGAGGAATAAGATTTAGGGCAAACCCTGAATGTGATAGTCAGGGAGGTTGCCATCAAGAAAGAAAGAACCCATAACATAATGAAGTGGAAAACAAGGATTTTTGATGTATAAAATAACCCCGATTATGGGAGAAGGTTGGAACATTTCATACTGAGAAAACCGAAGTTGAACAAGATAGGGAGAATCAGGATGGTACTCCTATTGGGCAATTCATGGACCTGCCTAAACAGAACTTATACTATTATCCCCAACCACCACCCTGAGGAAACAATGCGGTGAGAAATTCTTTCAGGTTCTTTAAGTCGCTAAGCTCTCAGAGTTCCAAGGAACAAGCTGACCCAGTCGAGGCAAGAGCCTGGCTAAAGGAAATACAGGAATCATTTGAGATTCTAAATGATTGATGAATCACAAAAGAGTGTTTTTGTCACTTACCCTCCTAAGAGAGAGACCACCCGCTGGTGAAAGTCCAAGGAAGGCACGGAGCCAGAGGTTATAATAAACTGATTTAAGTTCAGTCAATTGTTTTCGGGAAAGTAATTTCCAAAGATAAGGAGATAGTGTAAAAGCTTTGGAGCTAGAACAAAAGCGGATGAGTATGATGAATTATGAATCTAAGTTGTAAAAGTTGTCAAGATTCGTTCTGAGGACACGAATCCAGAATGACGGGATGTTTGAAATCAATACTTATGTTGTGTTGGTTCATGAAATAAGGATAAGAGAAAGGAAAATAAAAGGAAACTGAAGTGGAAATGAATATAAAGGCAATAGAGTTTGAGGTATGATATGGGAGTTGGGTATGAGGAAACCCTAAAGACTCGTAGCAATAGAAATAGAAAAGTATGAATTCGTCAGGATGAGGGTGATTCACCATGAGTTAAAATTGATGGTTGAGGGCATAAGAGATACATATATTTTATCCCCTGTAAGTTGGGAGGATTCGAGGAAACCTTGAGATAATTCGAAGGATAAATAATGAGACGCGGATAGACTGAGGAGACAAGAAAGTAAGAAATTAAGAAAATTGGATGAAGGAAGTGACCTTCAAGAAGGTGAAGTGTAAGACCGGTGGCATAATACCCAGAAAGGGAGACGCTAGGTATGAAAGATATCCCAACATTGAGATGACTGTTGAGATAAACAACAAAAGTAAATAAGGAATTATTAAGAAGAAGTTCGCGTTGAACACGACCAATATCTTCCAGAACATCCTTGTTATCGTTACCAAATTAGGCAAGAAAAGCGAATAACCATTGTTATCTTTTGGAGGCCATATTGATTGACCTCACTTTGAATACAGATGTTATTGTGAAATTAGGTATAGACTATCGAGGTGGGAATGATGGATAAGATAATCTATCAAGGATATATGACTTGATTTATCCATGAAAGGATGCAATTATTTTTTTTAAGGTGGAATTAAGGATGTAACTTCGATAACTTGAGATGAATCCTAGGGGAATGCATAAAGGTTGGCATCCACCCTTAATAGGGACAGCATGAGTTTTGACAAGTATGAATTGGAAAGGATCAAGGTAATAACAACCTTTAAAGATCCGTAAAGAAATTTTTCAGAAGTACAGAGATAATGGTTCTAGTATTAGTAAATGGTATTTTGATATGCCCTGTATCTAGGGGATACGTGAGGAACGATTTAAAGATAACCTTAGAGGTTTTACAAGGAGAAAAGTAATATTCAAAATTCTCAAGAATAGAAATATTGATAAAGGAAATATGACGTAATTATAATTATGCCAAGTGGGGCACGTGTTAAACCATGAAAAAGTATGGATCGAACCAGTAAAGGTCGAAATTGTTCAGGGCAATTAGGACCTAAGAGAAAAGATGTTCTAAGTATGATTGAGAGTCAGTCGTGACGGTGATTAACCTCTAAAGACTGAGGCAATAACTTATGGAAAAATGGTGATATTTTTTTTACTCATCAGATTTTAAGGAAAACATCTCCACATAAGCTGTGATTGAAATGAGGTAGAAAATTTATTTGGAGGTGGTTAAATGACATTGACTGTAAGGAAATTTTACTATCAGGAAAGGCCAAAGAGGTGGCCGACACTTTAAAGGTAAGAGGATAATTATAGGCGCTTGTGCCAAAGGAATACAGTGATGATGGTTAAAGCTATGAAGGTTGTATTATGGTTTGGAAGATTGACATTCCTTCTGATGACTGTGCAATACCCAACAGTAATAGTAGTTGGTAAAGGTTTAATTCGTGTAATCGCCATGAGCGGGCTATCTATCTCAGAAGATACTATCTTGAGATAAGCCAGGACCATGTTTCAAAAAGGACTAGACGAACCCTTGAGTTAAGTCTTCTATTTAAGGCATACGATTAAGAATGGTATTGACCTGCTATCGTTGCTTTGACTGAAACCCTTCTGCAATTTTATCTACTTCATGTCATGAAAGTACGTCAGAGTTTGGAGTGTTCTTCATGAATTATGATTGGTGGTTATGTTAACTCCTTAGAAGTATTCTATATGACATGTATGGACTCCGTATGGTTAGATATTAAGATTTCATGGGAAGTGAATGACGACAGTAGGTCAGTGGTGGACCATAGTAATGCAGCAATGATTCTGCGAGTAATGAGCTGATTACAACCGTGAGAGTTGTATTGGAATGGATGTTGAGATTGAGTACCACTAATTGGGTCGTGGTAGTGTATAAGTTATCATTGATAGACTAATTAAGTAGAGTATCTGTGGCGCCCTCCAAACCCGGGTCAGAAGTTTGGGGTCCACACACACCTTAATTATAACCTGCTTATAACAATAATAAAGATAATAATAATATATGCAGTGACCCTACTTACCAACCACCACGGACCGCAACAGGTTAAAGTATGCACACAAGCCACACACTAATATATTACAAACCGTTCAAATCCCAACTATTTCAAACTCAAACTGAGTATTAAACATTATTACAACTTTTTACAAACTTAAATTATTCCAAAAGAAGCCTACTAGCTCAGCTTTCTCAACCTGAACCCCTAGCTCTCGCGCTGGACTGGGGATCCTCTTTACCAACTGGTTCCTTTTTAACTGGAAAGAATATAAACAACATCGCACAAATGAGCTAACTAGCTCAGCAAGTCATAATGACAAAACTGAGAATAATGATCATCAGGTGAATATGTTTATGATATCAAGTGAACAATAGATTATAATTTAGAATTGGATATTATACTTTTAATTTAAAAACCAAGGTTAGGCTGCTGATCAGTCACGCACTAACCCCGAGCAAGGCACACAACATTGCTCTAACTACTGGATCCAAGTCACACATTGGCCTAACTTGACCATTATATGATCTGACCACGAATCTGGTCCACAATTTTATAAAAACAATCCAATTCTAACATAATAACAGAATATGCAATAATAAGCAATAACCGAAATCATTAACAACAATAAATGTTTAACAATAAAAGGGTTTCAATCCTTGTAAGGATCAATAAGGCAATTTAAAAGCTTGGATGCTGGGTAATGAAAGAATTGAATAACAAAGGAATCAATATTTCAGGGTTTCAAAGATTTAGGCTTTCAAAGCATAGGATACCATGGGTTGAGAATATAATAGTTCATTTCAGTGTCTGGTATTTAGTTTGTATGTATTTGTGGAGTAGTATCGTAGATTTGTGGTTCTTGTTTGGGTATACAATAATCAATGGCTTAGAAAGAATATGGTTCATAGCTCAAGAACAATAACTGAAATCAGGATTTAGGTTTCCGTGCTTCAAAGCACTAGCAATGTCAACAAGACTATCAAGAATTACAATATCTCGAGAAAGTTCAGAACACTTGCCTGGTATTAGGTTACTATGCTGCACTTGCTTTCAATCACAATCGTCTTACTCCTCAACTACCTGTTTCCCTTTCCTACGTCTTGCCTCTTCTGCTCACATATCATAAGTACCTATCAATAATTTACTCATGGAATTCTATTCAACACATACTTCTATCTACCCTTCGTTTTACCCAAATCCGATTAACGGATTGAAAGTTATGCAATAATCAAGTAAACACCGAATATATAGACCGATAGTCAAACAACAGGTCACGTATAACACATAATACATCACGTAAACAATGACATATCATCTATAAAGAAGTCTCGGGTCATAAATATGCTTTCGGGTATTTAAAATGATTTTTAAAACATTTTTCGGAATTAAAACGGGTCATTGGATCAATTTCGGGTTAATAAACAGGGTTCGGTTGGCCCATTCTGGCTCCGAAATAATTTTAGAATAATTATCGAGCCATGGAAATAATTTAGAATAATATTTTAAAGCTCGAAACTATTTTTCGGAATTTTTAAATCATTTTTAAATAATTAAATCTAATTAAATAACTAATTAAAATCAATTAATAATTAATTAAATCAATTAATCAATTAATTTTTGAATTAATTGACCAATTAATCAATTATAAATTAACTGAAATTAATTAACTAATTAATTCAGATTTATTTGTGAATTAAAAATAATTTTCGGAATTAAAATAATAATTTTCAGAATTTTCAGAAATTAAAAATGAATTTTTATAATAAAAATAAATAGAAAATATGATTTTTAAACATTTTATAAACAGGAATCCTATTTTTGAAAACTTTGCAAACTACAGGGACTAAACTGCAATTTTGCAGTTTCAGTCGCCGGAAAATCGGGGGTGGCCGGAGAACACGTTCCCGGCGTCCTCACCCCACCAACACCTCCAGATCAACACTACACAACACCAGGAGCTTGTTCATGCATTCAAAACATTCTAGTCATCCCTGTTCTGGCCGGAAATTGGCCAAGAACATCGCCGGTTTCCGGCGAACATCGCAAATCTTTAAAACACAACTCCCTTCGATTCAAGCATCCTCTGTTAACGAGCTATATATCAATCGATTGCAAATTTTATAAGGAACACAACCCACTATAAATCAACAGCTAATAACCCCTGAATCAAAAACCCCCAAATTTCAATTGAAAACATTAATACGGGTTATAAACCCTAATTTTGAAATTCGAAAATTAAACTCAAATTTGAACATGTTATTGAACTCCAAATCAGACGTATGACATATGAAAATCATCAGGAAAACAAGCTCTACAACATGCAATCATCAAATCATACAAACAATCATCCGAATAAAAATTCATATTTTTAATAAAATAAATTCGAAAATAAATAAATTTTTAGAAAAATAACCTTGATTTCTGCAGTGAAACAAAGCTCAGAATCTAATAGAACACCTCAAATCCTTCATTTTGGTTACTCAAGCTTTAAAAACAGAGATCGGTAACGCCTTCGTTTTGCTGTTTGATTCTTAGAACAGTTTATGTAATTAGGGTTTTTCTCTGAAAATTATATAATTAACTATCTGCAAATGATTTTGATACAAAATAAAATACGGTAAAAGGCTATTTATAATTATGGAAAATTAGTATCCCGTTGGATCATTCCGGATAGAAAATGGTACGTTTATTTGTAAAAACTGATCCAAACGGTATCGGTTTTTGGGATAATTATCCAAATCAGTACAATTTGTACTGCGGTCTTGGTCTCAGCGCCTGGTTACGCGTATTACGAAGTGATAATTGGGATAGTTTAATAAAAAGCTCCCGTTTATCGAAAATACGGGTTTTATTGATTTACCGAAACGAATATTGTATCGAAAATGTTGCGCCGGGACCCGCGCAGGACAAATCGTACGCCGGATCGAAAAAGTCAAAACATGGAATATGCTCGGAATATTACAATTAGGTTAGGAAGGAGTTTTCGAAAGAGTTTCGGGTTCCAAAAACGTAACAACGGGTGACGTCGGTTGGTTCCCGTTTTTATAAAATAGATTTTAATTACCCGGAAAGAGATTTTAGAAATTTCATATGATTCTTATAAATCCATAAACCAACATAAAAATAATTAGGAAGATATGACAATTATCTATATTTTATTTTGGACATATAAAAATTAAAATACTCAATTAATATTATTTTTGAATATTCAAGTACAGATAACACTTAACAATTAACTCACAGAATAGATACTGGGCACACATAATAATATCAAAAATAATTACACGATATATCCCGGATATTACATCCTTCCCCCCTTAAAAGGATTCTGTCCTCAGAATCTCCTAAGAAAACAAATGAGGGTACTTTTCTCTCATATCACTTTCTAACTCCCAGGTTGACTCTTCAACCTTTGGGTTTCTCCACAATACTCTTACTAACTTTACCACTTTATTTCTCAATACTTTCTCTCTTTCTTCTAGAATCTCTATCGGACTATCTACATATGATAAATCTGCCTGAAGCTCTATTGGCTCATATTCTATTACATGTCTGGAGTCTGGATTATATTTCTTAAGCATCTTTACATGAAAAACATTGTGAATGTGCTCTATGTGCGGAGGTAACGCCAATTCGTAAGCTACTTTGCCAACGCGCTTTAGGATCTCAAAAGGTCCGACATATCTTGGGTTTAGCTTCCCTTTCTTCCCAAACCTCGTTAGTCCTTTCCACGATGATACTTTCAATAATACTAAGCTTCCTTCTTCAAATTCCATATCTTTTCTTGACTGGTCTGCATATTTCCTTTGACGATCTTGTGCGGCTATTAATCTTTTCTGGATAATTTCAACAACTTCCTTTGTCTGTTGCACCAATTCAGGTCCGAGTATTTTGCGTTCTCCTACTTCGTCCCAATATACTGGAGATCTACATTTGCGTCCATAAAGGGCTTCATAAGGTGGCATTCCAATGCTGGCATGATAACTGTTGTTGCAAGCAAACTCTACCAGAGGTAAATGCTCGTCCCAACTTCCTTTGAAATCAATAGCACAAACACGTAGCATGTCCTCGATTGTCTGAATCGTTCTTTCACTTTGGCCATCCGTTTGGGGGTGATAAGCTGTACTCATATTCAGTCTTGTTCCCAAACATTCTTGAAAACTCTTCCAAAATCTTGAATTAAATCTTGGATCTCGATCAGATACAATAGACACTGGAACTCCATGACGAACTACAATTTCTTTTAGGTACATATGGACCAACTTGTCGAGCGAAAATCTTTCATTTATAGGCAGAAAATGAGCTGACTTGGTAAGTCTATCCACTATAACCCAAATGGCATCATGATTAGCCCTTGTCCTTGGTAATCCAACTATGAAATCCATGGTAATATGTTCCTACTTCCATTCTGGAATCTCCAATGGTTGTAGCAATCCGCTTGGTCTCTGATACTCTGCTTTAACTCTCTGACAGGTATAACATTTGCTAATCCATTCCGCAATTTCCCTCTTCATATCTGGCCACCAATAATTCTTCTTTAAATCTCTGTACATTTTGGTACTCCCTGGATGGATGGAATATCTTGAACTATGTGCTTCTTGTAAAATTTCATTCTTTAACTCCGTCACTGGTGGAATCCAGATTCTAGATGAAAATCTCAAAATGCCTTGATCATCCTTTTGCGTGCATAATTCTTCACCTACCAAACGATTTATATCTTGATCCATTACATCTTTCTGACATTTCTTTATTTTCTCTAACAACTCCGGCTGGAAAGTCATACTGTACACTTTCGCTTCCTCAGGTTCGCAAACTCTAATTTCCAATTCCAATTTCTGAAATTCCTTATATATATCTTCAGGTACTGATAACTCATTTAATTTTTCCTTCCGACTTAACGCGTCTGCCACCACGTTCGCCTTACCGGGATGATAATTAATCAAGCAATCATAATCCTTGATCAATTCTAACCATCTCCTTTGCCTCATATTAAGTTCCTTTTAGGTAAATATATATTTCAAACTTTTGTGATCCGTGAAAATCTCACACTTTTCTCCATACAAATAATGTCTCCAAATCTTCAAAGCGAAAACTATAGCTGCTAACTCCAAATCATGAGTAGGGTACTTCTGTTCGTGTGGTTTCAATTGCCTTGAAGCATACGCAATCACCTTGTCGTGCTGCATAAGAACACATCCTAATCCTTTGTAGGAAGCATCGCTATAAATTACGAAATTCCCTTGATCGTTTGGAAGTGACAAAACAGGTATTGTGATTAATCTCCGCTTCAATTCCTAAAAACTTTCTTCACACTTGTCATTCCATATAAACTTTTCATTCTTTCATGTAAGCTTTGTCAATGGTGTTGCAATTCTTGAGAAATTCTGAACGAATCGTCGATAATATCCTGCCAATCCCAAGAAACTTCTTACCTCAGTGGGTGTTCTCGGTCTTTCCCAATTCATAATTGCCTCGATCTTTGCCGGGTCCACTTTGATCCCTTCGTTACTGACTATGTGTCCTAAAAACTGAACTTCCTGTAGCCAAAACTCACACTTTGACAATTTAGCATATAACTTCTTTTTCCTTAAAATCTCCAAAGCTGTCCTTACATGTTCCGCATGATCCTCCTCCGTCTTTGAATAGAACAAAATATCGTCTATAAATACTATAACAAACTTGTCCAAATATTCCTTGAAAATTCTGTTCATCAGGTCCATAAATGCTGCTGGGGCGTTGGTCAATCCAAAAGACATCACTAAAAACTCGTAATGCCCATACCTTGTTCTGAAAGCTGTCTTTGGTATATCTTCTGGTTTAATCTTTAGTTGATGATATCCCGATCTTAAATCAATTTTGGAGAAATACTTGGCTCCCTTCAATTGGTCAAACAAATCATCAATTCTGGGTAACGGATACTTATTCTTAATCGTCAATTTGTTGAGCTGCCTAGAGTCGATGCACAGTCTCATGCTTCCATCTTTCTTCTTGACAAATAATACCGGTGCACCCCACGGGGATACGCTGGGTCTAATTACTCCTTTCTCTAACAGCTCTTGCAATTGCTTTGCTAATTCTTTCATCTCAACGGGCGCCATTCTATACGGGGCCTTGGATACTGGTTCGGTTCCAGGTGCTAAATCGATTGCAAATTCAATTTCTCTATCTGGAGGAAGTCCTGGCAATTCGTCGGGAAATACGTCTGGAAATTCATTCACTACTGGGATATCTTCAAGTTTTGCTGGTTCCTGATTTTTGTCAATCACGTATGCTACGAAATGCTCGCATCCTTGCCGTAGTAACTTCTTGGCTTGAATCATCATTAAGAACTTCTTTACCTGCTTCTGTCCCTTGAACGTTACTATTCTTTCATTTGGCGCTTTCACCATTACTTTCTTATTTCGACAATCTATCTGAGCATCATGCTTAGATAACCAATCCATTCCTAATATAACGTCAAATTCTCCTAACTTAAACGGTATCAAATCTACATAAAACTTACTACCAGAAATCTCAATCTCACAATTCCCACAAACTTGGTTAACAGTTACAAGTTCTTGATTTGCTAATTCCACAGTCATTATTTCATTTAAATACCCCACTGGACAATTTAACTTACTAACAAAATCTTGTGAAACAAACGATCGAGTTGCTCCCGAATCTATTAACACTTCGGCACATAAAGAGTTCACATTAAGCGTACCTGCCACGACATCCGTATCCTGGATCGCATCCTTCACCGACATGTCAAAAACTCTAGCCCTTGGAGTCTCATTCACTGTTGGGGTAGATCCCATAATCCTTAATGCATTACTGACTGGGGCTGGTGTCTTGCAATCCCTGGCCATATGTCCTGGCTTCCCACATTTAAAGCATGTAAATCCAATGACTGGAACCTTCACTGCTGGATTCCGGATAGGCTGATCCTTATTTGCTGGCTCTCTTGCTGACTGATTTCGGCATTCCCTTGAATAGTGCCCTTTCTGGTTGCATTTAAAACATACCACATTCAACTTGTTACAAACTCCTCCATGCTTCTTTCCACAAACTTGACAATCTGGAAAAGTTAATCTCAACTGATTCGGCTGATTCACATTAGCTGGACGGTTGCCCTGGCCTCCGTCTCCTGCATTTTGTTTCCTGAAATTAAAATTTCTCCCTGGCTGAAACTTGCCCTTCTTAAAATTTGGAAACTTCCCTGTTTGTGACTGACCCTCACTTCCCTCAACTTTCCTTTTCTTGTTTTCCTTATCTTTCTGGAACATCTCACTCTCTGTCTCTGCGATCATAGCCTTCTGTACAACCCCGGCATAGGTATCCAATTCAAAAATAGCTACCTTCCCTCTGATCCATGGCTTCAAGCCTTGCTGGAATCTCTTAGCTTTCTTTCTATCAGTATCAACATACGACGACACATACCTTGACAATTCCGCAAACTTCCCCTCATAATCTGTTACCGACATATTCCCTTGCTTTAACTCTAAAAACTTCAGCTCCATTTGATCCTGAACAAACTGAGGAAAATACTTTTCTAAAAACAATTCCTTAAACCTTTCCCAAGTAATAACATCTGTACTTTCCAATGTTTTCACCATTTCCCACCAATAGGTGGCCTCATTCTTCAGATATTAACTTGCAAATTCAACCTTCTGCTCCTCTTTCACTTTTACCAAGGCAAAAGCCTTCTCTATTTCCTTTAACCACACATTTGCTTCAATTGGCTCTAAGGAACCCTTGAATTCTGGTGGGTTTACTGCCTGAAAAGGTTTGAAAGTTACTTGGAGATTGGTCTGTCTCTGCTGTTGTTGTGCCAGGTGAACTGTTTGTTGGGCGAAGATTTGAAGAATCTGGGCTATTGCTGGGTCCATGGGTCCTGGGTTCACATTCTGGTTTATATCATTTTGATTGTTATTGTTGTTGGTTTCTTTATTCTGGGTGTTGGTGCGGGTATTTCTTTTGGGAGGCATTTTCTGTAAAGAATCAATCAATTTATTTAGCTTTTGAATCAAATATTTGCATAAAAGAAAAGTTTTGTAAAACAGGAATATCTCTTTTTGAAAACAGTTGTAACTAAGTAAATTGCATGCTTCTTTACAGAATATAAACAGTTATGGAAAACAGGGCACATGGTATCACAGGGTATAACTGGTGCAATAAAATAAATAACAGTGCTGGAAAGGAAAAAGGTACTGATATATATAGATCAAAAGTTTTAGGGTACTACAAGCGTAAAGACGCTTCGGAAGTAAAAGCAAAAAGGGTACAACAACCTACTCACTAGTCAGCATAGCTAGTCTATAAATACAACTCAAAAGTCTACTGATACACACTACACACTACTGTACATACTATATAATCATAACAACACTACTCAGCATCTTCATCTCAAAATCTCTAACTCAGCTCCAAGGAAACTCTGGTCCTGCCAGCCTCTCAAAGTCCTCCATCACCTCAGTAGCCCAGCCCAGCAGTGCATCAGGGCCTCTGCCAGGTAGTGTAGCTCCATGCAACCTAGCCTCAAGAACCCTCCGTGTCACATGAATCTCCTCTCGAAGCTCCCTCACACCACGATCAACATCTGTAGTCCTAATGATATGCTGTAACTCTCTAATCTGAGCCAACAAGGAATCACGCTCCAATAGAAGAGCCTCATACCGGTAATAAGGAACTGGGGGCAATGTAGACTGGAATGGGGCACTCGCTACTGAATGCCCAGTGGAATCTGAATCAGCTGGTGGGGGTCCTCTGACAGGTGGCCTCATGCCTGGAGGTGGAATCGCCTGCAATGGTACGGGCTGCAACACCGATGGAGGTAGAATAGCCAATGCTGGTGGAATAACAGGACGTGGATCCGATGCTGGTGCTCCAACTGAAGGCTCTGAGTGATCAGCTGATACGGGAATAAAAGAGTCGGCCATCTCTGCTATCTGAAATCATATCTGATAGGGATAAATAAATTATGATTGTATAATTAAATACTGCATTAATTGTACAAGCTGTGGGCTGCTAGGCCCAATAAAAAGATATATGACACTCAGACCAGAAAGGTTAAGCCTGATGGACCAGATCAGGCCTGATGGAATAAAAAAGGCCCAAAAGCCCTAATTATTAATTAATTTCGTAATTAATTAATAAGGGAAAAATCAGCTATTGAGAAGAGTCCCGATAAGGATATAAATCCTTATAGATTAGCCTCAAGGGGACCTAAAAGGATAAGGAATCAGCTTCCTACTTCCTAGGACTCCTGAGTCTATCCTAATTCAGAGGCTTGTCCACCAAGTCTCCTATACCAAGTCCAATTCAAGGACTCCCACATCTATATAAGGGGCCTCACCCCACAAATCAGAACTACGTTTTTTGGCTTGATTCTCTAATTCACAGAGATACGTAGGCATCTCGTAAAGGCAGAATTAAGCTACGATACACGAGAGCAGCCATTAAAGGCCTTGAGCTCCCGAATCTTAGTAATAAATACAGCAAATAATAACCTTCATTTTTTATCCACAACATTTGGCGCCCACCGTGGGGTATGGAACAACAACCATGGCGAGAACACGGAGAACAACCAGCACTCTGGAGGAGGGAACACCATCAGGGACAACCCAGGTGATTTCATCAACCGTGGAGGTTCCTCCCCATTCAACTTATGCATCTACTCAGGAGGAAGCCCAGACAGGGGCAACTCAACCCCAGCTACAAGGGACAACTCCCCCGATTCAAGGTACGAATCCTCAAGTTCAACAAATACATATACCTGTGAATTCTCGACCCATCGGGTATGAATATTCAACTATTGTTACTACTAACCCCCCTTATGGGATGCCCCTTCACCCTGAGGTTGGAGGAAGCGGATATGCTGGGCGAAGCGAAGCACGAGGGCGGTCGCCCCCCTATATACGAGGTTTGGATCCTATCCCTGAGGATCGGGAATTTTCTGGTCCATACACTGAGAGAGACTCCGAATCTTCGGATGATGAAGTGGCCCCGAGAAGGAGGCGTCCTGGAAAAGAGCCAATGGCCGATGGAAGGCAACGCCCCCAAAGCACCCCAGGGGCGAATCCCCAAGAAGTGCAGGAAAAGATCAGGGCTCATGAGGCTGAAATCCAAAGGCTGAGGCGTGATTTGGAGGCTCACCAAGCCACCAGACCCCACATGCCTCCTAGGGGGAGAAATCCTCCTCCTATCATAGACCTGGATGGTCCGGTAAGAAGAAGGGCTGCTGTCCCAAGAACTGATCCAAGCAATCTCCTTCCCCTTGGAGATCCTGATGATCCAACTCCACCCTTCACAGAAGAGATAATGAATGCCCATATCTCAAGGAAATTCAAGATGCCCACTATCAAAGCCTATGATGGCACGGGAGACCCCGCTAATCATGTTAGGACATTCTCTAATGCACTGCTGCTGCAACCCGTGAATGATGCTATAAAATGTCGGGCCTTCCCTCAAACCCTGTCGGGTATGGCTCAAAGATGGTACAGTCGCCTACCCCCAAATTCTATTGGATCATTCAGAGAACTAAGTCAGGCTTTTATTAAGCAATTCATCAGTGGAAGAGTCCATGAGAAAAGTTCAGCATCTCTTATGAGTCTTGTGCAGGGAGCTAAGGAATCCTTAAGAGATTACCTGAATCGTTTTACAAAGGAGGCTTTAAAAGTCCCAGACCTTGATGATAAGGTAGCCATGATAGCATTGCAACAAGGAACTAGGGATGAGTTTTTCAAGATGTCTTTGGCCAAACGACCCCCTGAGAGCATGTTGCAGCTCCAAGAGAGGGCAGGGAAGTATATCAAGGTTGAAGAAAGTATGAGGAAGACCGTAGTAAGTAATGAGCCCACCGGAGTCAAGAAACGAAAAACTGATTTGGAGTATATCGCTAAGGACAAATATCCTAGAACCGAACAAAATCCTGATTCAACCCCCAAGAAGGGAGGACCTGGGCAAAAGTTCACTGAATACGCTAAGCTGAATGCTCCCAGAAGTCAGATTTTGATGGAGATTGAGAAAGACAGAGATATTCGCTGGCCTAAGCCCTTGAAGGCTGATCCCGCCAAGCTAGATAGGGGAAAGTATTACAGGTTTCACAAAGATGTTGGCCATGACACCGATGAGTGTAGACAATTGAAAGATGAAATTGAGTTTTTGATTCGAAAAGGAAGATTGAACAAGTATACTGGAGATGGAGGGGACAGAAATAATAATGGAAGGAAGAACTTTGAAGATCGTAGGAGGGACCAAGACGATCAGGGGCGAAACCCCCAGCCTAGAGGACCAGTTATAAACACCATTTATGGAGGGCCGAGACCTCGAGGGCCTGTGATAAACACGATCTTTGGAGGTCCAAATGCTGCTGGATTGTCCAAAAATTCCAGAAAGGCATATACTAGAGAGGTTATGCATATTGTTGGAGAAGCCCCGAAGAGGGCCAGGACAGAAGTAACATTGGCTTTTGATGATTCCGACCTAGAGGGTGTGAAGTTTCCCCATGACGACCCGCTGGTCATAACACCAATAATAGGAAATAGCCCAGTTAAGAGGGTCCTTGTGGATAATGGTGCTTCTGTGGATATCTTGCTCCACGACACCTTTCTAAGGATGGGGTATAACGACTCCCAGTTAACACCAACCGACATGCCGATATATGGATTTGCTGGAGTAGAATGTCCTGTGGAAGGGATAATCAAATTGCCAACCACCATAGGTACGGAGCCGAGGCAAGCAACGCAGATGCTGGATTTCGTGGTAGTAAAGGCTAGTTCAACTTATAATGCTATCATGGGGAGAACAGGGATACATGCCTTCAAGGCAGTCCCCTCTTCCTACCATTCAGTCATGAAGTTTCCCACCCGAAACGGGATTGGAGAAGAAAGAGGAGATCAAAAAATGGCTAGAAGCTGTTATGTGGCCTCTTTGAGGGCAGATGGAGTCGGGGGGCAGGTTCTTCCTATTGAAGATATGGATGTTCGAGAAAATGATGAGAATAGGGGAAGGCCAACAGAAGAATTGGTCTCGGTTCCTTTAGACCCCGAGAATCCTGAGAGGACGACTTTCATTGGAGCCACATTAGAGGAGCCCCTTAGAGGAAAGTTAGTGAAATTTTTGCAAGAAAATAGTGATGTGTTTGCATGGTCAGCAGCTGATATGCCAGGCATAGACCCGGAGTTAATTACTCACAAGCTAAACGTAGATCCAAACCGGAAGACAGTGAAACAAAAGAAAAGAAATTTTGCCCCGGAAAGACAAGAGGTTATAAAGCAGGAAGTGGAAAAGCTCTTAGAGGCTGGTTTCATTGAGGAGATTCAATTTCCGGAGTGGTTAGCAAACCCTGTAATGGTGAAGAAGGCTAATGGAAAGTGGAGGATGTGTATAGACTTCACCGATCTGAATGATGCATGCCCCAAAGACTGTTTTCCGCTGCCTAGAATTGATACTTTGATTGATGCCACCGCTGGACATGAGATGCTGAGTTTCATGGATGGGTTTAGCGGATACAACCAGATCAAAATGCATAAGGATGACATTCCAAAGGTATCATTTATCACTGACTTTGGTGTTTATTGTTATCTTGTTATGGCGTTTGGTCTCAAGAATGCAGGAGCCACCTATCAAAGGTTGGTGAATAGAATTTTTAAGGATCTTATTGGTAAAACTATGGAAGTCTATGTTGATGACATGTTAGTCAAGAGTCTAGTAAAGACTGATCATATAGCCCATTTAAGGGAAGCTTTTGAGGTCCTGAGGTACCACAAGATGATGTTGAATCCGACGAAGTGTGCTTTCGGAGTAGGATCTGGAAAATTCTTGGGATTGATGGTCTCGAAAAGGGGAATTGAGGCAAATCCCGATAAAATAAAGGCAATCCTGGACATGGAACCCCCAAAACTGTCAAGGATGTTCAGAAGCTCACAGGAAGAGTTGCTGCGTTAGGACGATTCATCTCCAAGTCAGGAGACAAGTGCTTGTCATTTTTCAAGTCACTAAAGAACATCAAAGACTTTGTATGGAGTGAGGAAAATCAGAAGGCATTTGAAGAGTTAAAGAAGTATATGGGCCAGGCCCCGTTGTTGGCCAAGCCAGTTCTGAGTGAAGTTTTATTCTTGTACTTGGCTGTTTCAGAGAGCGCCTTGAGCGCGGTGTTGGTTAAGGAGGAACTGAAAGTCCAGAAACCCGTATACTATGTCAGCAAAATTTTGCATGGTGCTGAGTTGAATTATTCAGCCATTGAGAAATTCGCTTTAGCCTTGGTAATGGCTTCAAGAAAGCTGCGTCCTTATTTTCAAGCTCACCAAATTGAAGTGCTAACAAATCAGCCACTGAGAAATATCATTCACAGTCCCAAGGCAAGTGGGAGACTGATTAAGTGGGCAATAGAGTTGGGAGAGTTTGATCTCAAGTTTAAGCCACGTACGGCCATAAAAGCCCAGGCACTAGCTGATTTCGTGGTGGAATGTACCATACCCAACCAAGAAGTCGGGGGGCAGGAAGATACCATACCTCAAGACAAGGGAGTCGACAATGGGGACAAGGAGAAAGAATATTGGGTTCTCTATTTTGATGGAGCATCAAAAACAAATTCCAGTGGAGCAGGGTTGGTTTTGCAAAGCCCTGATGGATTCTTAATTGAGTATGCCATGAAGCTAGACTTCCCAACCACAAACAATGAGGCAGAGTATGAAGCCCTGATTGCTGGCCTTGGTCTAGCTGGGACACTTAGAGTCAAAAAGTTAAAGGTCCGTGGAGACTCGAAGTTGATCATATCCCAGGTAAAGGGAGAATTTGAGGCAAGGGATGATACGATGGCTAAGTATGCTCGCCTAGTAAGGGCTGTGATGACCCAATTTAATGAATGCCATGTTGAACACATTCCAAGGGAAGAAAATGCTAAAGCAGATGCGCTATCAAAGTTTGCTTCATCTGAGATTGAAGAAAGTTCAGGAAGTGTGTACTTCCGTGTTTTGAAGACACGAAGCATAGATGTTAAGCTTGTGGCTCCCGTAGGCTTGGGGACGTCATGGATTGATCCCATCAAGGCTCACATTCAGACCGGTTGGTTGCCAAGCGATGCAATTGAGGCATGGAAGTTAACTGTTCGAGCACTAAGGTACTCTTTGATAGATGGGATTCTATATAAAAGATCTTTCGTGGTTCCTTACTTGAGGTGTCTCAGGCCCGATGAGGCACGCTTAGCTCTTGAGCAAGTGCATGGAGGTATTTGTGGGCAACACTTGGGGGGTAGGGCCTTGGCTCATAAGATAACTCGTTTAGGCTTCTATTGGCCAGAAATGATGGCTGATGCCAAAGAATATGTAAAGAAGTGTGATCGCTGTCAGAAGCATGCACCAGTCGCCAGACAACCCCCCGAGATGCTGACCTCTATCAACTCACCTATTCCCTTTGCTATGTGGGGGATGGATATTCTAGGGCCTTTTCCTATGGCCACAGCACAAAGGAAGTTTCTGGTTGTAGCCATTGATTATTTCACCAAGTGGATCGAAGCCAAACCTTTGGCCAAAATCACAACTAAGCAGGTTGCACAATTCCTGTGGGAAAACATTATGTGCCGATATGGAATTCCCCGTATCCTCGTCACTGACAATGGAACACAATTCAACAACGAGGAATTCAAGAAGTATTGTGAAGAAAATGAAATTGAGTTATGGTTCACCTCTGTGGCTCACCCGCAAGCCAATGGGCAAGCGGAGGTAGCAAATCGGATAATCCTGGATGGACTAAAGAAGAGGATCGAAAAGTCAAGAAATAATTGGGTGGATGAGATACTTCCCATATTATGGGCCTATAGGACTACCTGTAGAGTCACGACAAATGCAACTCCTTTCATGTTGGCATATGGGGCAGAAGCAGTAGTTCCCGTGGAGATATCACATTCCTCTCCAAGGATTCAGGCTTTTGATGAAAAAGAAAATGAAGAAGGGCAGAAATTAGCCCTGGATTTAATCGATGAAGTGTGAGATAAAGCACATGCAAAGATAGTAGAATATCAGAAAAAAGCTTCATTCTACTACAACCTAAGGGTTAAAGAGAGGTTTTTCAAACAAGGTGACCTAGTCTTGAGAAAAATAGAGGCTTCTGGTGTCGGACAGAAAGGAAAGCTTGCCCCAAATTGGGAAGGGCTGTATAGAGTCAAGAGCGTTCAGGGTAGAGGAACCTACAAGCTGGAGACTATGGATGGTTTTGAAGTCCCGAGAACCTGGCATGCACAAAACCTGAAGGTTTACTACGTGTAAGATGGTCGAAGTACGATTCTCACTTGTCATTATGACAAGTAGGTTTAAAAGCACCTTGAAGCTTTGTTTGCATAGTATTTTTATTTTTTAGCTATTATAGATCAGGGTCGAACCCATATTATGTAAGGTTTTGGAAAACCAGACTTGAAATTGAAGAGTTCGAAATTATTTCAACCTATGGATGTTTGAGTTGTGATAATACTTGTGTGGCCCATTAAGCCAAGTTTGAATATTAAAGTATCGGAAAAATGAAGGAGAGAATGCAAATAAGGAAAGTAGCATAGCCCCGCAGGGTAATAAGTTTTAATACAAACAAAAGTCCAGACATAAATTAAGGATAAAATTACAGAATAGAAAAACTACTCCTCCATGCGGGAGCCTTCATTCTCTTTCTCCTTATCAGCGCCTTCAGCGTCCTTCGCAGGAGAAGCGGGAGGAGAAGCAGTGTTAGGATCCAAGATGCGATCATCTGGCTGAGGAGAGTCGAAGAGGGCGTCTATGCTGTCCTCTGACTCAGCCTGCTCAGGACTTATAAAGTCCTTAGGGTCGACTAAGCCCGGGTACTTCTCAGAAACAGCCTTCACGGCCGCATCCCATCCCTGAGTGAACTGTAGGGAATAAAGACCCTCATCATGAATCTCCATGAGATTCTTAAACTTGCCAGAATCCATGTAGTCATCAATGAGCTTATCCTTATCGCTCCTAAGTTTCACCAGCTCGGAATGAGCCTTAGCCAGCTCCTCTTTCTTCGTGTCCAGCTTCTTCTCTAGGACCTTGGCTCTCTCCTCCCACTTCTTCATCTCCTTTTCAAAAACATCAGAGTTACCCTTCCAAGATCTAGCCTGATGTAGGGCCTCCTGGAAATAGGTATTACTCTGCAAAGAAATATGTATGAGTTGGCGCAAATTCATTGGGATACAAGAAAAGTTGAAATTCACAAAAGGAAGAGAAGAAAAAAGAAAATTACCGCAGCTTGGGCTTGAGAACCCAGAAGCTCAATAGTCTCGACATCACTCCCCGTAACAATGTCAGTGAAATCGTGGGGAGTGATGGAATGGTACGACCAATCCTTGGCATGTTTGGTGGATCCAACCACCGTATCGCTCCTCCTGAAGCCCCAGTTAGGCTTGAAGGAATGTGCCTTAAGTGGAGGATCCACATCGTCCCCCAGCTCGACCACCGGGACGTGGGGCTTAAGGAAAGTAGGACCGTCAGGTTTGCTCCTGGGATCCCTGTTTAACTTGGCCCTCTTCTGGCGGCCAGATTCCCCCTCCTTGGGCCTATTGACATTATTAATAGCCTCACAAGCTGAAAGGAAAAGTAGAAGGAATATTAAAATCCAGAAAAAAGAAAAAGTACGGTTAAAGAGAAGGAAAAATAATTTCGCAGGTATAAATTTACCCTTATCACTGGCCTGGGAGAGACCAACTTTCTTCAAGGAAAACTCCTCTAAAAGGGTCCAGGTGTCTGTTTTCCCATCGTTTGAAATTAAGGCTTGGTAGGCCACCTCCTCCTCATCAGTTAATCTGATGCTACCAGGACTACCATCTGATACTTTGCAAAATGGCCTACGGAAGAGTGTGGCCCAATCACCCCCAGCCCAGGTCAGCCTAACAAACTCATCCCTCCATTTAGGGTTGTTCTCGACTATAGAGTTACTATCAAAGATATGGGGAATTTTGGGCCGTTGGCGAATTAAAACCCAGCCCGGCTGACTCATGGAACTATTATAGAATTGGAAAACTTTCCTAAAGACTGCTACGGAAAGAGGGAAGCTATTCCTGAGACAAAGGACCATAAAATAGATAATGTTCCTCCAGGCGTTAGGAGGGAGTTGACAAGGGTTGATTCGTACATCGGCTAGTAAACGAGGAATAAATTCGTGAAATGGGAACCTAAGACCTGCGGTCAGGGCTCCTCGATAAATGAACAGGGTATCCCCCTCCCAATTACAAGTCCTATCCCCAGGGGCGGCTGGAGTGATCCTAAGGTGGGGTGGAAGTCTGTACAGGGTGTTCATAGACTCTATCCTACCATCTAACTCATGAAAAGTGTTACCATGATTATACGAATCTAACTCAGACAGAGAAGGATATTCATCACCTCTCGAGTTAATCATATCAATGAGGGAAGTATATGGAGATTGAATTTGGATGTTTGTACCTCTCTTAGAGACATTCATCTTCTGCAAACGAGCTAGGTCATGGTCCGCCATTAATATGCTTCGGTTGAAGGCTTGAAACCCAGAAATACTTGAGAATGGTGGAGCTGCGGTGGCTTTGGTCGCCGGAAATCGCCTTTAAAAGGGAGAACTTTAGAGAAAAATGTGAGATAAAATGAGAAGTGGGAAGTGAAGTGAGGATTCTCACTCCACACTACACTTATATAGGCGAAAAGCTCGGAATACGAGGCATTTTTAGGCCCATTTAGCCAGGCCCAACCTAAAGGCCCATCTACAAGAAGTATCAGGAACAATCTAGAAGCTCCTGTGGAATTTAAAAAGTCAAAAATCGACCAGAACCTTAATATGGTTCGATCAGAGTCCTGATCGATGCAAAAGAGGATCCTGATCAATATCTTATTCGAACAGGAGGGAAGAAATCCCCTAACATCGATCAGAGTCCTGATCGACACAGAAGAGAGTCCTGATCGATATCTTATTCGAACAGGAGGGAAGAAATCCCCTAAGATCGATCAGAGTCCTGATCGACACAGAAGAGAGTCTTGATCGATATCTTATTCGAACAGGAGGGAAGAAATCCCCTAAGATCGATCAGAGTCCTGATCGACGGAGAAGAGAGTCCTGATCGATATTCCATTCGATCAGAATGGTCGAAAGCCATTTAATTCGATCAGAGTCCTGATCGAAATCGATCAGGAATCCTGGTCGATTAAGCCCGTGTAGCAATCGACTAGGGTGTCACTTTGAAGGCCAATTCGGTCAGAATCCTGATCGAAATCGATCAGGAATCCTGTCGACCAGAGTGTAAGATCCTGAGCTAATTCGATCAGGATCCTGATCGATTTTGGCTGCATCCTGATCGATTTTGGCTGCATCCTGATCGATTTTGTCTGCATCCTGATCAATTTTGAATGCATTCTGATCGATTTTAAGCCAGAAAATTAAGGATAAGTCCCGGGAAATTAGGGAAAAATCCAGAAAATTAAGGATAAGTCCCGGGAAATTAGGGAAAAATCCAGAAAATTAAGGATAAGTCCCGGGAAATTAGGGAAAAATCTAGAAAATTAAGGATAAGTCCCGGGAAATTAGGGAAAAATCCAGAAAATTAAGGATAAGACCCGGGAAATTAGGGAAAAATCCAGAAAATAAGGGAAAAATCGCAGAAAATTAGGGAAAAATACAGAAAATAAGGGAAAAATCCCGGAAATAAGGGAAAAATTCCTGGAAATTAAGATAATTCCTGAATAAAAGGAAAAATTCATTGTAAATGTGTAGGTCGCTCCACACTTTACGGAAAAACGAAACCCTGTAAGGGAACAAATAGACTTAACTTCTGCGAAACCTAATCAATGTTTCCCAAAAGTTGGGGGGCAAATGATAGGGATAAATAAATTATGATTGTATAATTAAATACTGCATTAATTGTACAAGCTGTGGGCTGCTAGGCCCAATAAAAAGATATATGACACTCAGACCAGAAAGGTTAAGCCTGATGGACCAGATCAGGCCTGATGGAATAAAAAAGGCCCAAAAGCCCTAATTATTAATTAATTTCGTAATTAATTAATAAGGGAAAAATCAGCTATTGAGAAGAGTCCCGATAAGGATATAAATCCTTATAGATTAGCCTCAAGGGGACCTAAAAGGATAAGGAATCAGCTTCCTACTTCCTAGGACTCCTGAGTCTATCCTAATTCAGAGGCTTGTCCACCAAGTCTCCTATACCAAGTCCAATTCAAGGACTCCCACATCTATATAAGGGGCCTCACCCCACAAATCAGAACTACGTTTTTTGGCTTGATTCTCTAATTCACAGAGATACGTAGGCATCTCGTAAAGGCAGAATTAAGCTACGATACACGAGAGCAGCCATTAAAGGCCTTGAGCTCCCGAATCTTAGTAATAAATACAGCAAATAATAACCTTCGTTTTTTATCCACAACAATATTGTAATATAAGAATCTCGTACCACGATGCAAACTATACTAATACCGGTTATACCATAACACTCAACCTCTCGACGTTCTATCATCCTATACCTTACTTCTAATCCTATCCCTCTACCCATTCCCGTCAACCTAGGCTTGTGTCAGTGACTTATAACCTGTAGCTCTGATACCAAACCTGTGGCGCCCTCCAAACCCGGGTCAGAAGTTTGGGGTCCACACACACACCTTAATTATAACCTGCTTATAACAATAATAAAGATAATAATAATATATGCAGTGACCCTACTTACCAACCACCACGGACCGCAACAGGTTAAAGTATGCACACAAGCCACACACTAATATATTATAAACCGTTCAAATCCCAACTATTTCAAACTCAAACTGAGTATTAAACATTATTACAACTTTTTACAAACTTAAATTATTCCAAAAGAAGCCTACTAGCTCAGATTTCTCAACCTGAACCCCTAGCTCTCGCGCTGGACTGGGGATCCTCTTTACCAACTGGTTCCTTTTTAACTGGAAAGAATATAAACAACATCGCACAAATGAGCTAACTAGCTCAGCAAGTCACAATGACAAAACTGAGAATAATGATCATCAGGTGAATATGTTTATGATATCAAGTGAACAATGGATTATAATTTAGAATTGGATATTATACTTTTAATTTAGAAATCAAGGTTAGGCTGCTGATCAGTCACGCACTAACCCCGAGCAAGGCACATAGCATTGCTCTAACTACTGGATCCAAGGCACACATTGGCCTAACTTGACCATTATATGATCTGACCACGAATCTGGTCCACAATTTTATAAAAACAATCCAATTCTAACATAATAACAGAATATGCAATAATAAGCAATAACCAAAATCATTAACAACAATAAATGTTTAACAATGAAAGGGTTTCAATCCTTGTAAGGATCAATAAGGCAATTTAAAAGCTTGGATGCTGGGTAATGAAAGAATTGAATAACAAAGGAATCAATATTTCAAGGTTTCAAAGATTTAGGCTTTTAAAGCATAGGATACCATGGGTTGAGAATATAATAGTTCATTTCAATGTCTGGTATTTAGTTTGTATGTATTTGTGGAGTAGTATCGTAGATTTGTGGTTCTTGTTTGGGTATGCAATAATCAATGGCTTAGAAAGAATATGGTTCATAGCTCAAGAACAATAACTGAAATCAGGATTTAGGTTTCCGTGCTTCAAAGCACTTGCAATGTCAACAAGACTATCAAGAATTACAATATCTCGAGAAAGTTCAGAATACTTGCCTGGTATTAGGTTACTATCCTGCACTTGCTTTCAATCACAATCGTCTTACTCCTCAACTACCTGTTTCCCTTTCCTACGTCTTGCCTCTTCTGCTCACATATCATAAGTATCTATCAATAATTTACTCATGGAATTCTATTCAACACATACTTCTATCTACCCTTCGTTTTACCCAAATCCGATTAACGGATTGAAAGTTATGCAATAATCAAGTAAACACCGAATATATAGACCGATAGTCAAACAACAGGGCACGTATAACACATAATACATCACGTAATCAATGACATATCATCTATAAAGAAGTCTCGGGTCATAAATATGCTTTCGGGTATTTAAAATGATTTTTAAAACATTTTTCGGAATTAAAATGGGTCGTTGGATCAATTTCGGGTTAATAAACAGGGTTCGGTTGGCCCATTCTGGCTCCGAAATAATTTTAGAATAATTATCGAGCCTTGGAAATAATTTAGAATAATATTTTAAAGCTCGAAACTATTTTTCGGAATTTTTAAATCATTTTTAAATAATTAAATCTAATTAAATAACTAATTAAAATCAATTAATAATTAATTAAATCAATTAATCAATTAATTTTCGAATTAATTGACCAATTAATCAATAATAAATTAACTGAAATTAATTAACTAATTAATTCAGATTTATTTGTGAATTAAAAATAATTTTCGGAATTAAAATAATAATTTTCAGAATTTTCAGAAATTAAAAATGAATTTTTATAATAAAAATAAATAGGAAATATGATTTTTAAACATTTTATAAACAGGAATCCTATTTTTGAAAACTTTGCAAACTACAGGGACTAAACTTCACCATCTTCAAAAATACAGGGACTAAATTGCAATTTTACAGTTTCAGTCGCCGGAAAATCGGGGGTGGTCGGAGAACACGTTCCTAGCGTCCTTACCCCACCAACACCTCCAGATCAACACTACACAACACCAGGAACTTGTTCATGCATTCAAAACATTCTAATCATCCATGTTCTGGCCGGAAATTGGCCAAGAACATCGCCGGTTTCCGGCGAACATCGCAAATCTTTAAAACACAACTCCCTTCGATTCAAGCATCCTCTGTTAACGAGCTATATATCAATCGATTGCAAATTTTATAAGGAACACAACCCACTATAAATCAACAGCTAATAACCCCTGAATCAAAAACTCCCAAATTTCAATTGAAAACATTCATACGGGTTATAAACCCTAATTTTTAAATTCAAAAATTAAACTCAAATTTGAACATGTTATTGAACTCCAAATCAGACGTATGACATATGAAAATCATCAGGAAAACAAGCTCTACAACATGCAATCATCAAATCATACAAACAATCATCCGAACAAAAATTCATATTTTTAATAAAATAAATTCAAAAATAAATAAATTTTTAGAAAAATAACGTTGATTTCTGCAGTGAAACAAAGCTCAGAATCTGATAGAACACCTCAAATCCTTCATTTTGGTTACTCAAACTTTAAAAACAGAGATCGGTAACGCCTTCGTTTTGCTGTTTGATTCTTAGAACAGTTTATGTAATTAGGGTTTTTCTCTGAAAATTATATAATTAACTATCTGCAAATGATTTTGATACAAAATAAAATACGGTAAAAGGCTATTTATAATTATGGAAAATTAGTATCCCGTTGGATCATTCCGGAAATAAAACGGTACGTTTATTTGTAAAAACTGATCCAAACGGTATCGGTTTTCGGGATAATTATCCAAATCAGTACAATTTGTACTGCGGTCTTGGTCTCAGCGCCTGGTTACGCGTATTACGAAGTGATAATTGGGATAGTTTAATAAAAAGCTCCCGTTTATCGAAAATACGGGTTTTATTGATTTACCGAAACGAATATTGTATCGAAAATGTTGCGCCGGGACCCGCGCAGGACAAATCGTACGCCGGATCGAAAAAGTCGAAACATGGAATATGCTCGGAATATTACAATTAGGTCAGGAAGAAGTTCTCGAAAGAGTTTCGGGTTCCAAAAACGTAACAACGGGTGACGTCGGTTGGTTCCCGTTTTTATAAAATAGATTTTAATTACCCGAAAAAAGATTTTAGAAATTTCATATGATTCTTATAAATCCATAAACCAACATAAAAATAATTAGGAAGATATGACAATTATCTATATTTTATTTTGGACATATAAAAATTAAAATACTCAATTAATATTATTTTTGAATATTCAAGTACAGATAACACTTAACAATTAACTCACAGAATAGATACTGGGCACACATAATAATATCAAAAATAATTACACGATATATCCCGGATATTACAGTATCTACCTATTAAATATTTATTCCCTCTTATGAAAAGAGAGTCGTATTACTATATGAGGAAGGTTGCGGTGCAAGCATAGAATTCTAGTAACGATGATGTCTAGAATGAGATCCCAGATTCGATTTTCGATATCGAGGGAGTTTCAAAGGTGATTGTGTATAAGCTCGAGGAAGAGCAAGGGTCCATAGAATGATGGACAGAATAGCAAAAATATTTAAGCATGTGAAATATGATGCTATAATACTTGATGTTGATATAAATACATATATGTTTTGTTCTCCTATGGCAAACCTCTATAGTTCAGAGGTAGGTTCCAAGCCAGATATTTGGTGGCAGTATATTTTTTTTATATATACAATTCTCTTCAATTCATTTTTTTCTCTCATTTTCATTTCATGTAAGTTGAGAAGAACAACCCTTCCAGAAGGGGAGGTATTGCTGAATGACTATCTATCTGTGTGATAGAAGCCTAGTAGGATACCACATGTTGTTTAATTGCTTGTCAAGTACTAAAGGCTGGCCACCTTCTGTACTAACTATGCGATATAACAAGTGTTCATGATCATAGTGATCTCTCAATAAATTCTTTTACTTCTATATGAAGGATTAAGCTTTCGAAGATAGAAGCAACTGAAAAAGGAGTAGTAAAGTTGTGGTGGTATTCGGAATGGAAACACATTCGTGATACTAAGGTTGACGAGGTTATTAAAAGGTTATAGAAAGCTAGTAACCAATATAGTATTATGTACGGAAGATAGTAACGCTTACGAATTAGAAAAAAATGGGTATTGAGAAGCAAAAGCTATAATGCTAGAAGCTATGATGAGAGTCTGTGCAATAGACTTGAAAGAATTTGAAATGGTCACTTAACACGGATTGAGTTTTCTTACGAAAATAGATCATATGTCAGTATTGAGGTATCGCCTTATGAGATCCTTGAGGAAAGACAATGTCGATCTCCCTTATGTTAGGATGAAGTTGTAGAGCGCAAGATGCTCGGACCCGCAGTAGTTTAAAGGACCAGGGATATAATAGATCTAATCAGAGGACGGCTGGTAGTAACCCAAGATGGACATAAGAGGTATGCTGATTTGACTCAAAAGGACAAAGAGTATGAAATAGGGGACCTAGTAATGTTATAGGTATCCCTTGGAAAGGATTGATGAGGTTCGGAAAGAAAGGAAAGCTAAGTCTACAATTTGTTGGACCCTTGGATATATTAAGACGTTTTGGGAAGTTAGCATATGAGCTAGCCCTACCCCGAACATGTAGCAAGTCATAAAGTGTTCCACGTATCAATGTTAAGGAAGTATAATTCGGATGCCAGATAAATAGGGGCATATGAGCGCATAGACATGCAACCCGACGTAACCTATATGGAGCAACCAATATGGAGCAACCAGGAAGGGTTATAGAGTAAAAAGGAACAAGTGCTTAGGAGAAGGGTTATCAAACTATTCAGAGTTTGATGGAATAACCACAATATGGGAAAATTTACTCGAGAGTTAGAAAGTGCAATGTTAAGAAAGTATCCCTATTCATTTTCTATCTGATTCCGGGACGAAATCCTTTTAAGGAGGGGAGACTGTAATAACCCCAATTTTTGGAAATTTTTGAAACCCTTATGAATAGTGATTTTGCAGATTATGCTGAATAAGAAAACCTTTCATGCCACACTATGTAGGGGTTCTGTTATTGATCTTCTGGGATATTATTAGTACTCTATGTGGTATATAAGTGTATGTAAAGATCGTCAGAATCCAATTCCGAACACTTTGATTTTTCCCGGAAATCCACTAGATATGGAAAGAATTGAGTCTAAGGTAACAGGATAAAAAGGATTTAAATTAAAGGATTATAAGAGAGGATCATAAAAGGAATATAATGTATTGAAAAAGGTTAAGGAAACCCAAGTAATAAGATCCTGGGTATGATCCCTCAAATGAGAAACGAGAACGAAAGTTAAGCGAACCGTATAACAGATCAGCGGTCATTAGGCAAACAATTAGGAAGTTAATCAAGAAGGTTAGGGATGATGAGGTCATCCAACCAATAAGAAGAGGGCAAGTAAGGGATGATGACATCATAAGCATGACATAAGCATGACATAAGGGGAAGGAGATGTGGTTGATTTAAAACCACACAAAGTTCAAGGTTAGAAAGGTAATTAACCAAAAACAAAACAAAAACAACCAAGCTAAGCTAAACAAATCAAAAAAACACAAGATCATTTCATTCTCTTCATCTTGCTCTCGTCTTTTCTTCTTTTCCAAAGGAAGAAAAATCAAAATCCTAGTTCCAAGCATTGTTAAATCACAAGGTAATTATCTAAGGTTCCTTGTACATAGATATGGATATCCTATAAGTTTAAGCTTCTAATTCCTTCACAATATCTTCCAATAAATCAAGGAAGAAGATGGTGAATAGTAACCTTCAAGAAATAACTTTGGTTTTCTTGATTTTTTATGAAAGTTCAAGGTAGCTTAAGCATAGATCAAGACTTCCATTAGCATTCCAAGGATGTTTCATTGATTAAAAGCTTCAAGGAAGGTATATCATCTCCAAACCCTAGCTTTACTTTGTATATTAGGATGATTTTGGTTGTTATGGTAAAAGAGTAGCTTAATGCTTGTAGGTTTAGAGTTTGGGTTGGAGTTGCAGTGAATTGAATGTTGAAACTTGTTGATTAGTAAAGGACTTAAGTATAGTTATAAATTCATGATTGAGAATAACATAAATTGGAGAACTTGAGGTTTTGGGGGCTGTTGTAATGTGATATGGATGGATGTTGGTTGTATGAATGAATTGGGATTGATAGGTGGTTGAATTGGTTAGGTAAAATTTTGGGAAATCACGTAAACATAGCCGTCGTAATGCCCGATTTACCGTAGACTGTTTTTGTTCTTAACATCAGAACCCTTGAACTCACTGTTAGGTTTTTACCATTGCCATGTTTAGATAGTTCATGTTACGAGCTTCGTTTTGATATATAGTTCGTTTGATTCTGATGTACGGTTTAGGAGAAACGGCCGTTTTAAGTAACGACGTTTCGCGAACGAATCATTACCCCTCGCCTTACTTTGAAACCTTGGTTAAGGATCTTAAATGACTAATTGGGGTAAGAAACAATTATTTAAAGTGGATTAGGAAGTTGGTAAGGTACTCGCGAAAGAATCGCCTTAAAACCCTTAATGGTTAATTTATTTAAAAATGGTGGAGCCGAGGGTACTCGAGCGACTTAAGTAAATCGTTAAGCGCGAAAGCGAACGTTAGGACTCTAAACGGTTAAAGTCTAGTTTCTTAAGCGACCGGGGTTTAATTCCGACTTATGTTGTTGTTCATAGGTTATCGGACCCACTCTAAGCTTAAGCCTATCCGGGAGCACTCAGGCAAGTCTTCTACCCGTATAACTGTTGTTGTGATGTATATGTGTATATGCATGATCTTGCGATAAATGCATATTTGTTATTAGCAATTTCTTGCGATATATTATAGCATGTGATATGGTATATATGCATGCCTGTTTCATATTCTTGATTTATATATCTGTTGGTTCAAATGCTTATAGTTGCATAATACCTATGCTAGAGATAAGCGGTATTTGAGTTTACCCTTAGTATAGGGGACCCAAAGGTGAGCATATTTCTAAACCGGGAGTCGATGTTCCCGAGTATAATATATATTTTTATATATATATGGTTATAGTTTTCAAAACTATTAATCGAATAAGGTTTATTCGATAACTTTAACTTTATTTTATTTAATGATTATTATTTATAATATTCATTCGAGGGCTTATGACTCAGTTATATTATTTAATGAATATTATTTGAATATTCATTTGAGGATGTATGACTCCGTTTATTTTATTTAATGAATATTAATTATAATATTCATTCGAGGTATTATGACTCCGCTTATTATTTAATAATATTCTTTATTTTATTAAAGAATAATGTTTCGATAATCAAACTTATTTTCGATTATTCAAATAAAGATAGTACTTTCGTATAAGTATATCTTTGGTTATTTAATATTCATTTCAAGTATGAGTTTTAAAACTTCTACTTCGATTATTTTTATAAGGAGTATCTTTATGAGAATATTATTTAAATAATAATATTCAGATATCTCTAATATATCGGGACTGATTTATTTTAATAAATCAGCAGTACTCCAAACATTCTTCAAAATGTTTTCGAGTCTTCAAAATGATTTTAAAAGTTAGAGCGGATCCCAAAACTCATTTTTATATTTAAGATCTTCCTTTTAAAGGGGATTTAAATACTCGCTCAAAACCTGAGGGATCCGGCTCTGTGGTGTATTTTATATTCGCAACAAGGTTGCTATTTTGATAAACAGTTTGATTACTTGCCCAATGTCCGGGGAGTAAGTCCATGTAATTGAGTCGGCATAAGCGACAGGCCGGGGTACGGTCTATCAAAGTGTAAGTGGCTAGGTGGCAGTCCATCAACGCGTAAGAGGCCGGGTGGCGGTCCAGCACAAGGTCCTTATGTGGCCAGGGTGATGACCGGTGGGGGATTCATCCATCTACTAGTAGAAAAGGTTACTTATTGGTATCTTTGCCTGATCAGCAAGATATCAGGTTTATGCCAAAATTTCTTTGCTTTCCAAATTTATTGGATATTGCAACTCTGTTCATACTTTACATGACAGAGGTTTTCAGGAAATGTATGAGAGATATATATATGGATATATATATCAGGACTTAATGAAGTATCTCGTAACTTCATTATTTATAATGATATTTCAAAGATTGAATCTATTCAAGTTTTATCTTGTAGTCTCATCTATGTGATGAACTTTTGAACTAATTATAACTTGAACGGTGGTAGTTCAAGTAGTATTTGGAAAAGATATAAGTATATTGGAGTATCTTGTAACTTCATCTTTTAAACTTACATCTATTAATGATTATCTTATGCATGTTAGAAAAATGTTGAGACAAGGTTAGATATATGAGATCACCTTGCAACGATAGTTTTATACAGTTATAAACTGGAACTCTGTGTATATTATGCATGGAAGAGGACTTCCAAGATTTTGAAAAGTATATATGTATATATACTGAATATTTTGTGACTTCATCGCATTAAGATATAAAACTTGGTTCATTTCTTTTGACCAAGACTTTCATGAGTACTATGAGAAGGCTCATATACTGTAAATCATTATACATATTATTTTGGTGGGCTTGCTGCTCACCCTTGCTTTCTTCTTTCATCACACAACAACAGATAGAAAAGATGAACAGGACCAAGCTCCCAATTCGCGAGCGGATAGGAAACGTTCCGCAGTTTCCTATAGGCATTGATGTCGCTGTAGCTGAGGTAGGAGCTACCAATAGGTTAGGCTTCAACTTTTGATGTACCAGACTTATGTATCTTTATCAATTGTAATAATGGCAAAGAAATGTAAATTTATTCAGAAACCCTTTTAAGGTGTATTGGCATATAATTATGGAATAAAACGACTTGTGATTATTTTTGGATATTCATCTCTGAGACTATAACTTGTGTTGTGTGTATTTATTGTGGGGTCACAGTACAGAGTAGTTGATTATTTATTAAGATTGGGTGTTATTAAGGGAAATGGAACTCGTGACAACCCGGATCCCCGACCCCGGATTTGGGGGTGTTACAGAAATAGTATCAGAGCCAAGCGTTATAAACCTCAGAGATGATGCGACGATATAATAACAAACTCACAAAGATAATAAGAACTCTTGCCAAGTTCATGGTCGGACTACTTAAAGTAGCGCTGACAGTTAAAACCCTTATGGGAACCCTTATAAATATCGTGATAGAAGCATAGTTCGTTATCATATATGGTAGCGGGACTCCGAACCCTGAGGTTGAGGAGCAACAACGCGATGATGTTTTATTAGTTATTGGAGATCAGATTGTGGATCCAATGGAACACCCTAATGAGGGACCGGATGATGTTTATATTGAGGATGTAGCGGTTGAGGATGTTGTCCTAGAAGGGATTGTTGCTGAGAAGAATCCCGTGGAGGGTCCTGACAAGAATGAATAAAGGACCACTGAGGAATTGATGACCATGGTTAGGGGAATTACCAGAGGTAGGATTGGCTGGTCACTACCGGAGGTTCGTTCAAGTTTGTAAAGATAGTAGCCCCTTTAACGCGGCTTACTCGTAAGACTGAGAAGTTCGAATGGACAGAGAAATGCGAGAACAACTTTTAAGAACCGAAGCAAAGGTTGGTGACGTTCCCTATGTTGGCGTTGCCGGATGGAAAATGAGATTTTGTGAAGTGTAGTGACGCTTCGCATAAGGAATTAGGGTGCTTCTTATACATCACAACAAGGTAATCGCGTACGCGTCAAGAAAATTAAGGGAATATAAAATTCGATATCCCCACCCATGAGCTTGGGCTCGTGGCAATAGTTTTGCCCTAAATATTGGAGGCACTACTTGTATGGAGAAATGCGAGATTTACACAAGCCATAAGTGCTCTAATATATTTTCACACAGAAAGAGCTCAACATGCGCCAAATGAGGTGGTTAGAGCTAATCAAGGATTACGGTTATGAGATTCTTTATCATCCAGGGAAAGCCAAAATGGTGGCTAATGCCCTTAGTAGAAAGGAGAAACTCAAGATGATATTGTCTCTAAGAGAGTTGATAAGAGATTTTGAGAAAATGGAAATAGAAGTGAACGCAACCGGAGCCGGTACAGAAAAGCTGTTTGAGATCGCTAGGCGGTCTGGATTATTGGAAAATATAATATTATGCCAAGAAAAAGTGATGAATGAAGGCAGAGAGTCAATGACTGGAGAAGAGATCCATACCGAGAAAGATGATAAGGGGATAGTGAGGTATTCCTACAGAAATTGGGTTCCAAAAGTTCAAGAGCTTAAGGATGAGAACTTAGATGAGAGCCATAGTTTGAGGAATAAGATTTTGGGCAAACCCTGAATGTGATAGTCAGGGAGGTTGCCATCAAGAAAGAAAGAACCCATAACATAATGAAGTGGAAAACAAGGATTTTTGACGTAGAAGATAACCCCGATTATGGGAGAAGGTTGGAACATTTCATACTGAGAAAACAGAAGTTGAACAAGATAGGGAGAATCAGGATGGTACTCCTATTGGGCAATTCATGGACCTTCCTAAACAAAACTTATACTATTATCCCCAACCACCACCCTGAGGAAACAATGCGGTGAGAAATTCTTTCAGGTTCTTTAAGTCGCTAAGCTCTCAGAGTTCCAAGGAACAAGCTGACCCAGTCGAGGCAAGAGCCTAGCTAAAGGAAATACAGGAATCATTTGAGATTCTAAATGATTGACGAATCACAAAAGAGTGTTTTTGTCACTTACCCTCCTAAGAGAGAAACCACCCGTTGGTGAAAGTCCAAGGAAGGCACGGAGCCAGAGGTTATAATAAACTGATTTAAGTTCAGTCAATTGTTTTCGGGAAAGTAATTCCCAAAGATAAGGAGATAGTGTAAAAGCTTTGGAGCTAGAACAAAAGCGGATGAGTATGATGAATTATGAATCTAAGTTGTAAAAGTTGTCAAGATTCGTTCTGAGGACACGAATCCAGAATGACGGGATGTTTGAAATCAATACTTATGTTGTGTTGGTTCATGAAATAAGGATAAGAGAAAGGAAAATAAAAAGAAACTGAAGTGGAAAGGAATATAAAGGCAATAGATTTTGAGGTATGATAAGGGAGTTGGGTATGAGGAAACCCTAAAGACTCGTAGCAATAGAAATAGAAAAGTATGCATTCGTCAGGATGAGGGTGATTCACCATGTGTTAAAATTGATGGTTGAGGGCATAAGAGATACATATATTTTATCCCCTGTAAGTTGGGAGGATTCGAGGAAACCTTGAGATAATTCGAAGGATAAATAATGAGACGCGGATAGACTAAGGAGACAAGAAAGTAAGAAATTAAGAAAATTGGATGAAGGAAGTGACCTTCAAGAAGGTGAAGTGTAAGACCGGTGGCATAATACCCAGAAAGGGAGACGCCAGGTATGAAAGATATCCCAACATTGAGATGACTGTTGAGATAAACAACAAAAGTAAATAAGGAATTATTAAGAAGAAGTTCGCGTTGAACACGACCAATATCTTCCAGAACATCCTTGTTATCGTTACCAAATTAGGCAAGAAAATCGGATAACCGTTGTTATCTTTTGGAGGCCATATTGATTGACCTCATTTTGAATACAGATGTTACTGTGAAATTAGGTATAGACTATCGAGGTGGGAATGATGGATAAGATAATCTATCAAGGATATATGACTTGATTTATCCATGAAAGGATGTAAGTATTTTTTTTTAAGGTGGAATTAAGGATATAACTTCGATAACTTGAGATGAATCCTAGGGGAATGCATAAAGGTTGGCATCAACAACCTTTAAAGATTAGTAAAGAAATTTTTCAGAAGTACATAGACAATAGTTCTAGTATTAGTAAATGGTATTTTGATATGCCCTGTATCTAGGGGATACATGAGGAATGATTTAAAGATAACCTTAGAGGTTTTACAAGGAGAAAAGTAATATTCAAAATTCTCAAGAATAGAAATATTGATAAAGGAAATATGATGTAATTATAATGATGCCAAGTGGGGCACGTGTTAAACCACGAGAAAGTATGGATCGAACCAGTAAAGGTCAAAATTGTTCAGGGCAATTAGGACCTAAGAGAAAAGATGTTCTAAGTATGATTGAGAGTCAGTCGTGACGGTGATTAACCTCTAAAGACTGAGGCAATAACTTATGGAAAAATGGTGATATTTTTTTTTACTCATCAGATTTTAAGGAAAACATCTCCACATAAGCTGTGATTGAAATGAGGTAGAAAATTTATTTGGAGGTGGTTTAATGACATTGACTGTAAGGAAATTTTACTATCAGGAAAGGCCAAAGAGGTGGCCGACACTTTAAAGGTAAGAGGATAATTATAGGCGCTTGTGCCAAAGGAATACAGTGATGATGGTTAAAGCTATGAAGGTTGTATTATGGTTTGGAAGATTGACATTCCTTCTGATGACTGTGCAATACCCAACCGTAATAGTAGTTGGTAAAGGTTTAATTCGTGTAATCGCCATGAGCGGGCTATATATCTCAGAAGATACTATCTTGAGATAAGCCAGGACCATGTTTCAAAAAGGACTAGACGAACCCTTGAGTTAAGTCTTCTATTTAAGGCATACGATTAAGAATGGTATTGACCTGCTATCGTTGCTTTGACTGAAACCCTTCTGCAATTTTATCTACTTCATGTCATGAAAGTACGTCAAAGTTTGGAGTGTTCTTCATGAATTATGATTGGTGGTTATGTTAAGTCATTAGAAGTATTCTATATGACATGTATGGACTCCGTATGGTTAGATATTAAGATTTCATGGGAAGTGAATGACGACAGTAGGTCAGTGGTGGACCATAGTAATGCAGCAATGATTCTGCGAGTAATGAGCTGATTACAACCGTGAGAGTTGTATTGGAATGGATGTTGAGATTGAGTACCACTAATCGGGTCGTGGTAGTGTATAAGTTATCATTGATAGACTAATTAAGTAGAGTATCTACCTATTGAATATTTATTCCCTCTTATGAAAAGAGAGTCGTATTACTATATGAGGAAGGTTGCGGTGCAAGCATAGAATTCTAGTAACGATGATGTCTAGAATGAGATCCCAGATTCGATTTTCGATATCGAGGGAGTTTCAAAGGTGATTGTGTATAAGCTCGAGGAAGAGCAAGGGTCCATAGAATGATGGACAGAATAACAAAAATATTTAGGCATGTGAAATACGATGCTATAATACTTGATGTTGATATAAATACATATATGTTTTGTTCTCCTATGGCAAACCTCTATAGTTTAGAGGTAGGTTCCAAGCCAGATATTTGGTGGCAGTATATTTTTTTTATATATACAATTCTCTTCAATTTATTTTTTTCTCTCATTTTCATTTCATGTAAGTTGAGAAGAACAACCCTTCCAGAAGGGGAGGTATTGCTGAATGACTATCTATCTGTGTGATAGAAGCCTAGTAGGATACCACATGTTGTTTAATTGCTTGTCAAGTACTAAAGGCTGACCACCTTCTGTACTAACTATGCGATATAACAAGTGTTCATGATCATAGTGATCTCTCAATAAATTCTTTTACTTCTATATGAAGGATTAAGCTTTCTAAGATAGAAGCAGCTGAAAAAGGAGTAGTAAAGTTGTGGTGGTATTCGGAATGGAAACACATTCGTGATACTAAGGTTGACGAGGTTATTAAAAGGTTATAGAACGCTAGTAACCAGCATAGTATTATGTACGGAAGATAGTAACGCTTACGAATTAGAAAAAAATGGGTATTGAGAAGCAAAAGCTATAATGCTAGAAGCTATGATGAGAGTCTGTGCAATAGACTTGAAAGAATTTGAAATGATCACTTAACACGGATTGAGTTTTCTTACGACAATAGATCATATGTCAGTATTGAGGTATCGCCTTATGAGATCCTTGAGGGAAGACAATGTCGATCTCCCTTATGTTAGGATGAAGTTGTAGAGCGCAAGATGCTCGGACCCGCAGTAGTCCAAAGGACCAGGGATATAATAGATCTAATCAGAGGACGGCTGGTAGTAACCCAAGATGGACATAAGAGGTATGCTGATTTGACTCAAAAGGACAAAGAGTATGAAATAGGGGACCTAGTAATGTTATAGGTATCCCTTGGAAAGGATTGATGAGGTTCGGAAAGAAAGGAAAGCTAAGTCTACAATTTGTTAGACCCTTGGATATATTAAGACGTTTTAGGAAGTTAGCATATGAGCTAGCCCTACCCCCGAACATGTAGCAAGTCATAACGTGTTCCATGTATCAATGTTAAGGAAGTATAATTCGGATGCCAGATAAATAGGGGCATATGAGCGCATAGACATGCAACCCGACGTAACCTATATGGAGCAACCAGGAAGGGTTATAGAGTAAAAAGGAACAAGTGCTTAGGAGAAGGGTTATCAAACTATTCAGAGTTTGATGGAAGAACCACAATGTGGGAAAATTTACTCGAGAGTTAGAAAGTGCAATGTTAAGAAAGTATCCCTATTCATTTTCTATCTGATTCCGGGACGGAATCCTTTTAAGGAGGGGAGACTGTAATAACCCCAATTTTTGGAAATTTTTGAAACCCTTATGAATAGTGATTTTGCAGATTATGCTGAATAAGAAAACCTTTCATGCCACACTATGTAGGGGTTCTGTTATTGATCTTCTGGGATATTATTAGTACTCTATGTGGTATATAAGTGTATGTAAAGATCGTCAGAATCCAATTCCGAACACTTTGATTTTTCCCGGAAATCCACTAGATACGGAAAGAATTGAGTATAAGGTAACAGGATAAAAAGGATTTAAATTAAAGGATTATAAGAGAGGATCATAAAAGGAATATAATGTATTGAGAAAGGTTAAGGAAACCCAAGTAATAAGATCCCGGGTATGATCCCTCAAATGAGAAACGAGAACGAAAGTTAAGCGAACCGTATAACAGATAAACGGTCATTAGGCAAACAATTAGGAAGTTAATCAAGGAGGTTAGGGATGATGAGGTCATCCAACCAATAAGAAGAGGGCAAGTAAGGGATGATGACATCATAAGCATGACATAAGCATGACATAAGGGCAAGGAGATGTTGTTGATTTAAAACCACAAAAAGTTCAAGGTTAGAAAGGTAATTAACCAAAAACAAAACAAAAACAACCAAGCTAAGCTAAAGAAATCAAAAAAAACACAAGATCATTTCATTCTCTTCATCTTGCTCTCGGCTTTTCTTCTTTTCCAAAGGAAGAAAAATCAAAATCCTAGTTCCAAGAATTGTTAAATCACAAGGTAATTATCTAAGGTTCCTTGTACATATATATGGATATCCTATAAGTTTAAGCTTCTAATTCCTTCACAATATCTTCCAATAAATCAAGGAAGAAGATGGTGAATAGTAACCTTCAAGAAATAACTTTGGTTTTCTTGATTTTTTATGAAAGTTCAAGGTAGCTTAAGCATAAATCAAGACTTCCATGGGCATTCCAAGGATCTTTCATTGATTAAAAGCTTCAAGGAACGTATATCATCTCCAAACCCTAGCTTTACTTTGTATATTAGGATGATTTTGGTTGTTATGGTAAAAGAGTAGCTTAATGCTTGTAGGTTTAGAGTTTGGGTTGGAGTTGCAGTGAATTGAATGTTGAAACTTGTTGATTAGTAAAGGACTTAAGTATAGTTTTAAATTCATGATTGAGAATAACATAAATTGGAGAACTTGAGGTTTTGGGGGCTGTTGTAGTGTGATATGGATGGATGTTGGTTGTATGAATGAATTGGGATTGATTGGTGGTTGAATTGGTTAGGTAAAATTTTGGGAAATCGCGTAAACATAGCCGTCGTAATGCCCGATTTACCGTAGACTGTTTTTGTTCTTAACATCAGAACCCTTGAACTCACTGTTAGGTTTTTACCATTACCGTGTTTAGATAGTTCATGTTACGAGCTTCGTTTTGATATGTAGTTCGTTTGATTCCGATGTACGGTTTAGGAGAAACGGCCGTTTTAAGTAACGACATTTCGCGAACGAATCATTACCCCTCGCCTTACTTTGAAACCTTGGTTAAGGATCTTAAATGACTAATTGGGGTAAGAAACAATTATGTAAAGTGGATTAGGCAGTTGGTAAGGTACTCGCGAAAGAATCGCCTTAAAACCCTTAATGGTTAATTTATTTAAAAATGATGGAGCCGAGGGTACTCAAGCGACTTAAGTAAATCGTTAAGTGCGAAAGCGAACGTTAGGACTCTAAATGGTTAAAGTCTAGTTTCTTAAGCGACCGGGGTTTAATTCCGACTTATGTTGTTGTTCATAGGTTATCGGACCCACTCTAAACTTAAGCCTATCCGCGAGCACTCAGGCAAGTTTTCTACCCGTATAACTGTTGTTGTGATGTATATGTGTATATACATGATCTTGCGATAAATGCATATTTGTTATTAGCAAATTCTTGCGATATATTGTAGCATGTGATATGGTATATATGCATGCCTGTTTCATATTCTTGATTTATATATCTGTTGTTTCAAATGCTTATAGTTGCATAATACCTATGCTAGAGATAAGCGGTATTTGAGTTTACCCTTAGTATAGGGGACCCAAAGGTGAGCATATTTCTAAATCGGGAGTCGATTTTCCCGAGTATAATTTATATTTTTATATATATATGGTTATAGTTTTCAAAACTATTAATCGAATAAGGTTTATTCGATAACTTTAACTTTATTTTATTTAATGAATATTATTTATAATATTCATTCGAGGGCTTATGACTCAGTTATATTATTTAATGAATATTATTTGAATATTAATTTGAGGATGTATGACTCCGTTTATTTTATTTAATGAATATTAATTATAATATTCATTCGAGGTATTATGACTCTGCTTATTATTTAATAATATTCTTTATTTTATTAAAGAATAATGTTTCGATAATCAAACTTATTTTCAATTATTCAAATAAAGATAGTACTTTCGTATAAGTATATCTTTGGTTATTTAATATTCATTTCAAGTATGAGTTTTAAAACTTCTACTTCGATTATTTTTATAAGGAGTATCTTTATGAGAATATTATTTAAATAATAATATTCAGATATCTCTAATATATCGGGACTCATTTATTTTAATAAATCAGCAGTACTCCAAACATTCTTCAAAATGTTTTCGAGTCTTCAAAATGATTTTAAAAGTTAGAGCGGATCCCAAAACTCATTTTTATATTTAAGATCTTCCTTTTAAAGGGGATTTAAATACTCGCTCAAAACCTGAGGGATCCGGCTCTGTGGTGTATTTTATATTCGCAATAAGGTTGTTGTTTTGATAAACAGTTTGATTACTTGCCCAATGTTCGGGGAGTAAGTCCATCTAATTGAGTCGGCATAAGCGACAGGCCGGGGTACGGTCTATCAAAGTGTAAGTGGCTGGGTGGCAGTCCATCAACGCGTAAGAGGCCGGGTGGCGGTCCAGCACAAGGTCCTTATGTGGCCAGGGTGATGACCGGTGGGGGATTCATCCATCTACTAGTAGAAAAGGTTACTTATTGGTAACTTTTCCTGATCAGCAAAATATCAGGTTTATGCCAAAATTTCTTTGCTTTCCAAATTCATTGGATATTGCAACTCTATTCATACTTTACATGACAGAGGTTTTCAGGAAATGTATGAGATATATATATATATATATATATATATATATGGATATATATATCAGGACTTAATGAAGTATCTCATAACTTTATTATTTATAATGATATTTCAAAAGATTAAATCTATTCAAGTTTTATCTTGTAGTCTCATCTATGTGATGAACTTTTGAACTAATTATAACTTGAACGGTGGTAGTTCAAGTAGTATTTGGAAAAGGTATAAGTATATTAGAGTATCTTGTAACTTCATCTTTTAAACTTATATCTAGTAAATGATTATCTTATGCATGTCAAAGATTTTCAGAAAAATGTTGAGACAAGGTTAGATATATGAGATCACCTTGCAACGATAGTTTTATACAGTTATAAACTGGAACTCTGTGTATATTATGCATGGAAGAGGACTTCCAAGATTTTGAAAAGTATATATGTATATATACTGAATATTTTGCGACTTCATCGCATTAAGATATCAAACTTGGTTCATTTCTTTTGACCAAGACTTTCATGAGTACTATGAGAAGGCTCATATACTGTAAATCATTATACATATTATTTTGGTGGGCTTGCTGCTCACCCTTGCTTTCTTCTTTCATCACACAACAACAGATAGAAAAGATGAATAGGACCAAGCTCCCAATTCGCGAGCGGATAGGAAACATTCCGCAGTTTCCTATAGGCATTGATGTCGCTGTAGCTGAGGTAGGAGCTACCAATAGGCTAGGCTTCAACTTTTGATGTACCAGACTTATGTATCTTTATCAATTGTAATAATGGCAAAGAAATGTAAATTTATTCAGAAACCCTTTTAAGGTGTATTGGCATATAATTGAGGAATAAAATGACTTGTGATTATTTTTGGATATTCATCTCTGAGACTATAACTTGTGGTGTGTGTGTTTATTGTGGGGTCACAGTACAGAGTAGTTGATTATTTATTAAGATTGGGTGTTATTAAGGGAAATGGAACTCGTGACAACTCGGATCCCTGACCCCGGATTTGGGGGTGTTACATAATGGTTTTAGATAAGGTATTGGTATTAAAATAAAAAGAAAGTGAGCATTAATTCGAAGTATAACAGGATATCATGTGTTAGGGTAAGAATAGGGTTATCAAACAATCATGAATGACTTTAAGGAGTGACTGGCTTTTAGGTATCAAGATAAAGTTTCTATCGAGGTTCCTACAAGAGTTGAATCAAAGCATCAGGGTGCAATATCAAGATTTCTCAGGAATCAATAGCATGTTAACCAAAAGGATCAATAAAGTATTATAACAAATCTCTATTTTATCATGGCATCACAATTACTTTGGTATACTAGCATGGTATGACTTTTGATCTACTTGCAATAAATACTTGAGGGTTCATGGCATTTCTATATAATACGAAGATAGATTTGAGAATCACTTGGTTCAGGTATAACAAGATAAATCAAGATACTCTCATCATATATATATATATGAACTAGTTATCACACATTCGCAGTGTAAACAAAAAAAACAGGTTGAATCACTTGCCTTGAGAAAAGCTGGACTAGACTAGCTGGTAGGAGCAACTGGAAGCTTTACTCGACCTTTATGGAAAGTTTACCCCGTCTCGAGAACCTACACAATTAATAATAACCTCATTATAATATATTCTCACCAACTCAACCTATTTACAACCCGAATTTAAACACAAATGGCACTTAGGCCTATATGCACGCAATTTATAATCACCTTATAAACATAATAGTACACATAGCCACATATACACACTTACCATATTTAAGTACCAAATAATATCACACACATCATATTGCAACACTAGGCTTGGATGATCTCGCTCCACAACTTAAGTCACTGGATCGCTAAACTAGACAAAATCTCTGAATTTTGGCCTCCTAACTCGATGTGCCTTTACTAAACCATCCAAATCCTATTGACCCTGACTTGGGCCTTTCTCTCTACTGGCTTTATGCTATCTTGCAACTATAGTGGTTAACCTAGGCCTCACTCATAAGTGCTCTAAAACTATGTGGTAAGTGAAGGTGCTTATTATGGTAAATTTTAGAATGACATCTATGGTTTCTTGGGTGCATTAGACACTCTTACACTAAAAGTTTACCTCCAAAACTTCTACACTAGACTCTTCTGATCATAAGGCAACTCCCAAACATGATGTGGCTCAAGGGCCTAGCTTGGGCCTCCCTAGGCCTAAGCTTAAAGTCCATGGTTCCCCTGTTTTTCTGGTCAAAAAAGGTCTTGTCTTGAACTAACTTGTGACACATTATTATAACTCAAATCCTATGAACTAAGGCCCAACAGGGCCTAATGAGGGCCTACCTATGACATGGTCAAAACTTCCCATTTCTAATTTGTAACAAAACTGTCCCCTGCTGGACAGATTTTGTGATTCCACTCGTGAACCTAACCAAACGTCTTACAAACCTCCAACAAACACCTAAAACCTATTGTATACTCCTAGTTCTAGCTTCTGGTGGCTTAGGCCTCAAAGTGCACAACAAATGCCCAATCAAAACTTCCCCATAAACTAGTGCAAAATTCTGGAAAAATACAAACACTAACTAAACCCTTTCCACCTTAACTCCCACTTATTAACCAAACATCCAACATTTACCAAAGCAAACCTAGTGCATCAACATCCTAAAATAGTGCCTCAACAGGAATGGAGATCATCCATGCCCTAGAACACCGACATGCAAATAAAAAATACAACATGCAACTCATGGAAAACACTTAACAAGGTTTCAGCTAAACATGGATTTTAAATTCTTGTAAATTCGACTTGAACCTATTACCCAACCTTAATAATCATGAAATGTATCTTCTCTTAACTATTATTAAGCAATATCTCATGGAAACAATCTATTTCAAGCACAAATAATTCGAATTTATAGATTTTTAAACATGAAAGCATGATTTTGAGAATAGTAGCATACACAACATGGTTGATCATCATATTAACATCTTAAAACTAGTATGCATGGCTAAACATGATTATATAGTGAAATTTCAGTAGCATGCAAAGGTTTTTAAGGCATGGTTTCTCCATAAAACACTTGTTTAAAACATATATGAAATGTATCTCATAGAGAGCTCTTAAATTCACAAGAATCAGGAGTGACTCTTTGGAGATCACACAAAAGCTACACATGCAACCATGACACTTCATCTCCCATTCACAAAACTCTTGGGAAGTATATAAAATAAATGTAGGTAGGATAATTACACTAGGGAAGATGAGAAATAGGATGGAAAAATGATGGAAGGGAGTGGGGAATGGGGGTCTCGGCCGAGAGCAAGGAGAGAGAGGGGGAAGAGAGAAAAAAAAAAGAGATGAGTTAGAGTGAAATCAATGTGGTTGAGTGTGAGTTTGATTGAAGTTATATCATTACACTTATGCAAATTGGTGAGTGGAGTGTGCTTTTACCCTTTCCTCCCTTCTCTTCTTGAAAACAAATTTGTATGCAAGGGCATTCTAGTAAAGTGGCCTTGGTAGGAGTGGTTAGTGGGGTGGTTATTGACTCTAGTGCCCTTGAGTTGAATTAGAAGTGATTTGCATGCATGGGCAAAACAGTAAAATGCAAATTAAATAAACAATTAGTTGTAAAGCATAATTTTTATAAATAAAATTAATAATTCAAAAATTATAAAAGTTGTACCATAAAATAACTTAGATTTTTAAAAAATTTATGAGATCGCTTTTGAAATTTGTGAATGAAATAATTTTTAAAAGAAAATTTTTCAAGGTATAGAATATTCCTTATAAATCAAAAATAAAGGCAAATAATAAAACTCTTGCTTTGAAAAATTTATAATCTACATAAAGCAACTTATAACGCAGAAAATTCCATTCACACAAACGTACAATCATTACGTATGTTTATAATCGGCTCTAATATTATACAAAGTTCACAAATAATATTACACAAAATGCCGGTCGTAACAACTTGAGAATTTGATTCAAGTATTTTAGGATTGGGAGAAGAAATATTAGAAAAAGGATTTTGAGATTTAGAGTTGAATGTTGGCAGCTCCCCTGAATAGATGAGGGAGCTTCAAGGGATGTGCTCTCCTTGTGTGTGCCATCCTTATTTCTCCTACCATACACCTGAATTTGTTCAAGTGTTGCCTGTGCAGACTCCTTACAGAGTGCATTGGGGAGAATGCTCTGTTAAATACAAACACCCTGTTGAGAGGATGCTTCTATAGTCCGTTTAAGCCCCATTTTTACAACTGCATCATTTTGGGAGGATGTAGAGGTGGCTTGAGTGGTCAGCTCAGTTTTCTTAGCCTTCTTTGTCCTTTTGACCAATGGTGACTCAGGTTCTGTATATTCCACACCACTCTCATTTAAGATTGGTAAAGGTTCCTGCTTTCTCTTCTTTTTACTCACTTCACCCTTTTGGGAGGATGAAGTGGTTGGTTTCCTAGCTGCTATAGGTATATAAGGAAGGGTTTCATCATTGGAAGGTCCTTGTTGGTTTTCCCATGTTTGTACTTCCATAGGTTCAGGGACCATTTCTATACTAGATTGAGCATTATCCCTCATGTCAAGCATGGGGTAAGGGTAAGTCCTAAAACCTCTCCATCATGAATGGTTTTGAGACTTACAGGTACCCTGTTCTTTGTAATAAGTGATCCAAATAGAATTTTGGATACTTGTTTACAATTGCCTATTTATGATCAATCTACACCATTTATCAAATGTATGTCATTCACTTTATAGTTCAAAGCAGACATATTGAATCTAGGAAGAAAAATTTCCTTACCTCTTGACTCTTATGGCATTGTTAGCCCGGTGCTCAACTCCTCTAGTATGTAGTGTCCTATATTGAGCTGTTTGTTGTGAGCCATTGAGTAGACCAGCTTCTGGACAACACTCGATATATTGTCAAACCCTGACTTCCTGCAAGTTAAGGCCCTTATCACTAAATCAAAAAGAAAGGACCATTCCCTCCTTAGATGCATCTTGTTCATGCTGGCCAGGTTGATCTTCTCAAAGTAGTTAATGAAATCCATGAATTCATAGAGTTCATCCTGAGTTGGAGCCTCCACCAGCTTGTCAGTAGGTATTCCTAATGCCATATTGACATCATTTTCAAAGATCTCCACATGGTGGCCCTTGATTGTGCAGTTTATTTCAATTGATGCAGCCTGGTTCTCATGCACAATTGTCCTTGTTGTTGCTGTGTTCCAAAAATCCCCTAACACATCCAAATAAAGCACATGATTAGCAGTAAGGGCCCTTACAAAGTAAGTCTCAGACAAGAACTTGATAAAACTTTTGAAAGTTTCAGGGGCTTGATTTGCATCTAAGAATGCAAGAAAGTTGGTATCCTTCGGGATGAAGGGTACAATATTATTTACTACCATTGTTATGAGTATGAAGTTTAGTGGGTAAGAGAAATTTGTGAGAGAAAGCTTGAAACGAGAGAGAAATCGGTTTTGGATTGAAAAAGCTAGGTCACTTAGAGTTCTCGAAGGAGTAAGTATATGTATCGGGATGTCTGGGTATTTATAGTAAACGCAAATGACTTATCGAGAAGTCAAAAATAGACGTTTGAAGTATACTTATCGAGAAGTCAATTTGAAAATGAATTACATATCGAGAAGTCATTTTAAATTACTCTTTTAGAGAACTAAAAATTAACTTACCGAGATATTAAATAAATACCCAGTTTGTCCAAAATGAACTGAATTGTTTCCAATTTTTATTTGAATAAATCAAACTAAAAATCAGAAATTTTTTTCAAAAGTATTTTACCAAAATAATTTATTGGATTAAATTATTTCAGTTCTGAGTTATCTATAAGCCTAATAATTATATTTGTAGAGAACTCTGTGAATTAACACTATTAGAGAACTCTACAATGACTTATCGATAAGTCATAATAAAGCTTATCGAGAAGTCACTCCAGAAGTCAGAAAATTGACTTATCGATAACTCACTCGAGAAGTCTTAAAATTACTTGTCGATAAGTCAATTAGACTTATCGAGAACATAATTCTCTATATATACTTTTGATCACTTTGATTATGTCTTGTGTTTATTTTACATATTGAAGATGCAAATAAACATTTTGACAGTTTTCTTAGAATTGAAAAATTCCAAGCTAAATTTTTATTTTTGAATAATAAATATGCAGAGATTTCTGAAATATTTATAATTCATATTTTAGTTAATTTCTAATAAAATCAAATAAATTTTGTCATACTAGAAATTAATTTGCTGTAACATATTAGCTGAGTTCTTGCCTTAGGATGAAGAATTTAGCATTCAAATTTCACCCACAAGTCTAGTGAAAGCAGCTTCATCTAAAAGTTTAATAAAAATGTCAGCTAATTATTTTTCTGTTGGAACAAAAATTGAGATCAATGGTACCATTTGCGGCATGTTCTCTAAGAAAATGGTAACTTACATCAATGTGCTTTGTCCTAGAGTGATTAACATAATTAGCCATAATAGATATAACACTAGTATTGTCACACATAAATAGAATTTTGTGTAACACTAGGCCATAGTCCATTAGCTGATTTCTAATCCAAAGCACTTGAGCATAGCAACTTCCAGCAGCTAAGTATTCTGCTTCAGTTGTGGAAGTTGACACAAATTATTGTTTCTTGCTATGCCAGGATACAAGTCTTTGTCCAAGAAACTGACAGCTCCCACTAGTACTCTTTCTGTCCACCCTGCATCCAATAAAATTTGCATCTGTGTATCCAACAGCTTCAAAACCAATTCCCTTAGGATACCATAATCCCAAGTTAGGAGTCCCCTTCAAATATTTGAAAAATCTCTTAACAACCATCAAATGTGATTCTTTTGGATTGGCTTGAAATCTTGCACATAGGCATGTTGCAAACATGATGTCTAGTCTACTTGCAGTTAAGTAAAGCAATGATCTAATCATTCCTCTATAGTTTGAAATATCTACACTTTTACCTTTTCTATCTTCATCCAACTTTGTTGTTGTAGACATAGGTGTAGAAGCAGGTGAACAATCAACCATTCCAAACTTCTTCAACAAATCTTTGACATACTTAGTTTGGTTGATGAAGATCCCATCTCTTCTTTAACTAACTTGAAGTCCAAGAAAGTAATTAATTCCCCCATCATGCTCATTTCATATTCACTCTGCATAAGCTTAGAAAATCTTTGGCAGAGCTTTTCATTTGTAGAACCAAAGATAATATCATCCACATAGATCTGAACCAGGATCATATCATCACCATGGTTTTTGTAGAAGAAAGTCTTGTCTATGGTACCTCTAGTAAAACCATGTTTAAGTAAGAATTCTGAAAATGTATCATACCAAGCTATAGGTGTCTACTTTAGTCCATATAGAGCCTTGAGTAATTTGTACAAAAAATATGGAAATTCCGGATCTTCAAAGCCAGGTGGCTGTTGCACATAAACTTCTTCTTCTAATTCACCATTTAAGAAGGCCCTCTTGACATCCATTTGATACACTTTGAAATTTGAATATGCAACAAATGCTAGAAAAATCCTTATTGTTTCAACTCATGCAACTTGAGCAAAAGTTTTATCATAACCAATTCCTTCTTCCTGTGAGTAGCCTTTTACAACCAACCTTGCCTTGTTTCTGGTAACTATACCATTTTAATCCATCTTGTTCCTGAACACCCATTTTTTTTCAATTACAATTCTATTCTTTGATGCAGGAACTAGCTCCCAAACTTTGTTCCTTTCCAACTGATTAAGCTCCTCTTGCATGACAGATATCCAATCTGGATCCATTAGAGCTTCTTTAGTTTTCTTGGGCTTTACTTGAGACAGAAAGCATGCATGTAGGAACTCATTAGTAGTTGCAGTTCTAGTCCTTACACCAGCATTTGGATCACCAATTATCACATTTGAATTGTGACTTTTATCCCATTTTCTGGTGTGAGTTTGTTGACTGGTGCCCACATCATTTTCTTCATTATTGGTATAATTTATAGATCCTTCTTCTCTTTCTCCCCCTGAGTTTGTGCTATCAAAATCAAGTGTTTGAGATGAGCTTCCATTTCCATGATTTTCCTGTTCAATAGACTCTTCATTTATTATTTGTTGTGCATTGACTTCACCTTCTTTATCAGAATCACTGTTAATATTGAGATTTTCAAATGCAAGGGCTTCAGCTTCATTATCATCAAGGCATTCCAAGCCTGGACACTTGTCATCATAAAAAATCACATATGTGCTCTCCATGATGTTCTTTTGATCAATTACATATACCATATAGGCAGTTTCCTCCAATGAATATCCTAGAAAAATTGCTTCAAAAACCTTTGAGTCAAATTTTCCCATATATTCAGAGTTGTCTTTTAAAATATAACACTTACTTCCAAACACATGAAGATGCTTTATAGTAGGCTTTCTTTTAGACATGATTGAGTAGGGTGATTATCCATGTATCTTGTTGATGAGATATCTGTTTTGAATTTAGCATGCAGTATTAACAGCTTCTTCACAAAAACTAGTTGGTAGCTTGGCATCTTGCAGCATTGTCCTTGCAGCTTCTACTAATGTTCAGTTCTTTCTTTCAACTATACCATTTTGTTGAGGTGTTTTAGAAATAGAAAATTCTTGAACAATGCCTTTGCTTTTGCAGAATTCACTCAATATTGCATTTCTGAATTATATCCCATTATCACTTCTCAATCTCTTTACACAGTTTTGATCTTCAGCCTATTTTTCTATCTACTTTATGTGCTCAATTATGATGTGTGAAGTTTCATCTTTAGAGTGCATAAATTCTACCCAAGTATATCCTGAGAAATCATCCACCATCACAAGTGCATATTTGTTCGTTGAAATTGATAAGACATTTACTGGCCCAAACAAGTCCATGTGAATAAGTTGCAATGGTGCACTAATGGAATTCACAGTTTTTGACTTGTGACTTGATCTTTTCATTTTTCCTTTCTGACAAGTTTCACAGACTTCAATTTGAGCAAACTCTAATTTTGGTATGTCTCTCACCAACTTTTTCTTGACTCATGTGTTGATTGCCTTGTAGTTTAGATGCGAGAGTTTCTTATGCCATAACTTGTTTTGCTCTGAGGATGCCTTGGTGTAGAAGCAACAAATTCCATCCTCATTTGTTGAGTCCAAGTCTATAAAAAACAAGCTTTCTTTCCTTGCTCCTTTTAGAGCAACTTCATTGGTTTTCTTGCTGATGAAGATGCATTCTTCTTTGTCAAATAGAACTTTAAAACCTTTGTCTGCAAACTGGTGGACACTGAGTAGATTTACTTCAAGACCGACTACCAATTCTACATCTTCAATGACAACATTTCCATAAATAATCTTGATATATCCCATTGTGAATCCTTTGTTGTTGTCTCTAAAGGTCACCAAAGGGCCAGCCTTCTCCTCAAATTGTGATAGTAGGGCCTTATCACCTGTCATATGCCTAGAGCATCCACTGTCTATGATCCATATGACCTTCTTCATTTTTCCCTGCACACAATGAGTTTTAAGTCTGTTTAGCAACCCAAGAAGTGTTGGATATCTACTTTCTTCTTGTTAACTGATTTAGCAGAAGTAGAGTTAGAAGTCTCCGAAAGAATAGAGTTCATAGATGTTTGTGCATTCTCCCTCACAGCTGTAGATCCAATACTAACTTCTTTAAGATCTACTCTTAGCTTGTGGAAACTCTTCATTACTTTTAAATTACAGGGAATGCAGTTAAACTTATCATGTTACGACCGACATTTTTTGTAATATTGTTTATGGATTTGGTATAATATTAAAGCCGAATGAAAATATATTCAATGATTGTACGTTGGTGTGAGTGAAAAATTTCTGCATTACAAATTTGCTTTATGTAGTATATGATTTTTTAAAGCAAGAGTTTATTTAATTGCTTTATTTTTGATTTATAAGGAATATTCTAAGCCTTGGAAAAATTTTCTTTTAAAAGGTATTTTGTTCACAAATTTTGAAAATGATTTTATAAAGTCTCTAAAAATCCAAGTTATTTTATGGTATAAATTTTATAATTTCTGAACTTGTAATTTTATTTTTTAAAAATAAATCTTTACAAATTTTATTTGTTATAATTAGAAAATTACATGGCTACCCTTGCATGCAAATACTCTTCCAATTCAACTAAGGGGCAAGGAAGACATTTCCAACCCCACTCACTTTCATTCTACTAACCAAATTATCACTTTGTCCTAGCATGCAAATCTACCTAACTATGTTGGAAGGTTACTCTTGTAAATTCTCAAATCCACTCACTTTTGGTCAAATAAAAACCAAACTAACATGATTATTACTCCACATTCACCCCACCATTTCCACACTCCTCCTTTCCTCCCCCTCCTCTCGGCTCTCCCCTCTCCTCTCGGCTTTTTTGGCTGAAGCCATACCCCCCTCCCTTTTTTTCGTTCTTCATTCAAGCTCCCACTTTCCAATCAAGTAAATGTTACTTCCTATATCTTGATCATACATAATTCAAAGAGTGTTGAGTGAAAAGTTTAAGTTTAAAGGTTGCATGTAAAGGTTTTAGTGAAACTCAAAATACAACCTTGATTCTTGTGAGTTTAGGGTTGTTTTTGAGAGGACTACAAGGAATGGAGAAGTGCCAAGCCTTGAGAGGGAAACTCTTGATGATTAAATGGCCATTCCCATCCATTTCATTCGGCCATGACCATATGGGAGCCGAATGAATGGTCGTTAAGACTATTCTTGTGCTTAAATCAATTTTTGCATGTTTATGTGATAATGACTTGAATTTTGTGGTGAAAATTTGATAAAACTCTTTGCATGATAAGTGATCATCTAGGTATAGCTTATTCTAGGCTTACATGTCAATTTTATGATAGAATATATGTAGAAAATATGTTGTTTTGGTTTGCAAAACCCGAAGGCATGCATGCATGTGGATTTCTCTTAGAATGTTATAAGATTTTGATCATTTGGAAAGATTTTGTTAGTGAGCCTTAATTTCAGTAGGAATAATATGTTAATATTGATTTATGCTTCTTGTTGCATGGTAATAATTCATGGTTATCTTTTATAAAAATGCATAACTTGTTGTTTCAAAAGCATGAAGATTTGTGAGTTGTGAAGTGTAGTTTCTTTTGTTTTGCCATAATTGTACCTTAGGTAAGGATGATCTCACCCAAGGTTATTTTGAGAATAAGGGAGTTAGTTCAGTAGATTACCATGTTTAAGTCTTGGTTTGAGTATTGGGTTGTTGGTAGTTGAGTTTGTCAAGTCAAGACTTTGGAGAAAGGAGAGTTATAGTTTCTGCAGAAAATCCGTTTAGTACCCTGAGGTTTAGAGTGAGTTTTGATCATGTCATTAATGTGCACTTTGAGGCCCAAGCCACCAGAAGTTAGTATTGGGAGTATATAAAAGGTTTTAGGTGTTGGTTGGAGGTTTGCATGTCATTTTGGTTAGGTGCACAAGTAGAATAACAAAATCTGTCCAGCAGGGGACAGTTTTGTTGCAACTTAGAAATGGGGAGATTTGACCATGTCATGGATAGGCCCTCATTAGGCCCTGTTGGGCCTTAGTTAGAGGGAGTGTCAGATAAGTTTTTCCAACCATAGTTAATAGGATATGATTTAGAACCATGTGTCACAAGTTAGTTCAAGTCAGGGCGTTTTCTGCCCAGAAAAATAGAGGAACCTTGGACTTTTAGCTTAGGCCCAAGAAGGCCCAAGCCAGGCCCTTGAGCCACATCAAGTTTGTGAGATGCCCTTAGGTCAGGAGAGTCTTGTGTAAAAGTTTTGAAGGAAAACTTGTAGTTTAAGAGTGTCCAATGCACTTAAGAAACTATAGTTGTCATTCTGAAATTTGCACCAGTGAGCACTTTCACTTATCACATAGTTTTAGAACACTTAGGAGTGAGTATTAGGTCGACCACCATAGTTGTAAGATAGTATAAGGTCAGAAGAATAAAAGGCACAAGTGAGGGTCAATAGGTTTTGGATAGTTTAGTAAAGGCACATCGAGTTAGGAAGCCAAAATTAGAAGACTTTGTCTAGTTTAGCGACCAAGTGACTTACGTTGTGAGTCGAGATCATCCAAGCCTAGTGTTGTATTATGGTATATATGGTGTTATTTGGTATTAATATATGATATGAGAATATGTGGCTATGTGTGTACAATTGTAATTTAAAAGTGAATATAAATTAAGTGCGTATAGGCCTAAGTGCCATCCGTGTTTAATTTCGAGTTGTAAATAGGTCAAGATGGTAAGAATATATTATAATGAGGATTATTATTATTTATGTAGGATCTCGAGACGAGGGAAAACTTGCCATAAAGGTCGAGTGAAGCTCCAGTTGCTCCTACCAGTCAGACCAGACCAGCCTTTCTCAAGGCAAGTGATTCAACTTGACCTTCGTATTTACTGCTAATGGTTCATACATTGCTGCAACTATCCTGAGTCATGTTGTTATATTTAAATCAAGCGTATCTTATGCTTATCTTTGAAATGCCATGAACCCTTGAGTACGTAATGCAAGTAGTTCAAAAGTCTTATTCATGATAGTATACTAAAGTAATTTGAATGCCATGATAAAAGAAAGGGTAGTTACCACTCTTAGTTGATTCTCTTGATTAACATGCTGATGATTCCTAAGTATTGATATCTCATCCTGATACTTGAATCCCTATAGAAACTTACCTTGAATCCTGAAAGCCAGATATTTATCAAAGTGATTCCTCATTGATTAATACCCCTCTTTCTTATCCTAAAGCTTGACAATCCTGATATATCCTGAGCTAAAGATCATTTCTTCATACCTTAACACCCTTAGTATTCATGAAGCTTATCTTCTTGATGATCCAACACCTGTACCTTGACGAGAAACCATTGCTTTAAGCCCAGTTTGGCATTACCCCTTCATATTATCCATTAGCCTCACTAAATTTCCTTGTCCAAGTTTTGACATATGAAAACCTTTTAGTTACCCTAATAGAGTAAAGTTTTGTGAATCATAGCCCTGAGATTTAGTACCATATTTCCCGTGTTTTGAGTTGATCTATAATCCCTTGAAAAAATGTTTACTGTTAAAAGAGATTTTGTTATAATTCGGCATCAGTTTTTGAAATAAATAAAATGTGGGTTTTCAGTCCCAAGGGGGATAAATGTTTTCTTTGAATAGTGGATCTGGAATGAGACGCGAGTCCTTTCCACACTTATATTAGGCTTAAAAGTTGCCTAGGGATTCCCATTAATGTTTTAGAACCCAGTGAGGTTCGGGATTACTTCGCGGCTGATCACTGGCTGTAATCCGTAGCGTCATAAAATGATTTTGATTAAGACATGATTATAAAAATTGTTTTGATACAAACAAAATGATGCCATCTCACATAGTTTTATCTCTCGTTATCATTGGTTATGTCTTTCCATTGTCATTCTTTAATGTGTATCTCGATTTATGTTTTGTATCGTACTGTTAGCACTTGTTGAGCATTAGGCTCACTTCTTGCCTTACCCTGATATTACAGCTAGCAGCTATGGTTAGATTCAAGCATACTGCCTGTAAGACCTGTGATGTTGATGCTTATGTTCGAGCTCAGGTAGAATAAGTGATAGTAGTTTGTGTGAGGACTCGGTATTTAAGATCAGATATAATAATTGGTAGTGTTGGGCTGTTCTAAACCCTAAACTGTAAGATCTTGGATTTGGTTGTGATATTTCTGTTAAAATTTTGTAATACCTATATTTAATTTGCTGTTTAAGTTGGGGGCGTGACATATCACATAATGAATAGGGATCATTTGCAGTTAGGTGATTTACAGGGCCACAATTTTCACATTTCTTTCTTGAAGCATCTGCAACATAAGCAAAGTTGTTGCTTTTGTTTATTCCAATTTTCCTATTCCTATTCTTCTTCTTCTTTCTTGCATCTTCAGTTTTTATTTCCTTGAAGGTGTCTTGGAGTCTTCATTATCCTTGAGCTTCATTTTAACTTCAGTAACAGGAGAGCTTTCTTCACTTGCCTTTGCAGCATCTTCATCTGCTAGCTCCTGTTTGGTTATTAACTCATTTTCATTGAAGTTAATTTCTCCAACCTTGAACACAGGTGACTTTACTTTTCTCAGAATTAATGGGACATCTTCACTAGCAATGCTCTTGTCTTTGTCATCTACAACTTTCTTTTTTCTATTTAAGGACTCATAATCAAATCCAACGACTATCTTAGCACATGGTTTGTTTTTCTAATGATATAATCCAACCAACTCAAATACATTCTTGAAGGACTTTAATTTAACTTCATTTTTCTCTAGCTTCTCCCTTAACACAACTTCAATCTCATTTGCACACTTGAGCTTGTTTTTTAAGTAAGCATTTTCTTATTTCACAGCTTCAAGCTCCACCATCAACAATTCAGTTTCTTGTTTCTCATTTTCAAGCTTCTCATTTATCTTTTTCAGTCTGCTAACTTTTTCATTAGCAGCAACCATACTTGTATGAATGTAAAACATTTTTGCGCTCATCTTTTTAACAGTTTCATTATATTGATTCATATTTAAATCAGTGGTGGTAAGAGTTGATACCTGTGTTTTTGATGAGGATGACTCTCCTTGCTCCAAGGCCATTAGTGCATAATTTTTAATTTCCTCATCGTCATCATTATCAGAATCATCCCAACTCTTTCCCTCTGCAATATAAGCTTTGTTTTGTTATTTCTTTAGAAGAGCTTCATATTTTGCTTCCAACTCAAGATAAGCTTTGTCTTTCTTTGCTTTCTTGGGTTTCTTGCATTCTGTAGCAAAATGGCCTAACTCATCACAGTTAAAGCACCTTATCTTTAATCTGTCAACATATCCAGTTTTGTAACCATTTTTCTATCAGATGTGTACTTCCCTTTTTCTTTCCAGATGTTGTCTTTATTGAATGATTGTCCTTTACCCTCGAAGAATCTTGGATTCTTTACTCTAATGTTAGAGAACTTTCTTGCCAGGTACGCCATTGATTGATCTAGCTCATCAAGTTCATCCAGGGTGTAGAACTTATCGTCTTCCAATTCCAGTATAACTTGTTCTTGTAAATCATTGTTCCTTTGCTCACTTGTTGAGGTAACTGGTGGAATCTTGGCTCATAATTAGAGTTCTGGCTTTCATTGATAATTAGGGCACTTAAACCATCTACAACATGCCCTTGACCAACCCTTAATGATTTCCTTTGAATCATTTCCAATTCATATGTTTTTAAGATTCCATATAAGAGTTCCAAAGTTATTCTGCTCAAGTCTCTCCCTTCTCCGATTGCTGAGATTTTCTGTTCCAAATGTTCAGGGAGAGTGAGCAAAAACTTCAAGTTCACTTCTTCAGCTTCATAATATTTATCATGCAGTTGTAAGTCATTAATCAGCTTTTTAAACCTTTCAAACACATCAGTGATGCTTTCCTTTGGCTTAGACATAAAACCCTTATACTGTGAAATCAGTATCCTTCTTTGATTTGACATAACTTCCTCAGTTCCTTCACACAGTATCTCTATCTTTTCCCAGATCTGCTTAGCAGTGTCACAGTTGACAATGTCGTTATAGATTAAATTATCAAGTGACTCTATTAAGATTAACTATAAGCCACTATCTTGGGAGAATTTTTTCTCAAGCTCAGTGTATTCTAAAGGATCTTTAGGAGCATAATGAGTTGGGATAACCATGTCTCTATCTGTAGATTCCTCAACTCTAACCATAGGAGTGAAGGGCCCATTTTTGAGGATCTGAATGTATAGTGGATTGGCCATCCTGACAAACAACATCATTTACTTCTTCCATAGAGTGTAGTTAGCTTTATCAAAAGTAGGGATTTTGATGCTCCTGATTTTCTGTGTATTCATTCTTCTAAGATCTTGAATCTGTTTACTTTCAGATTTTGCTCTAATACCACTTGTTAGGTAATGAATAACACACAGGGGGGATGAATGTGTTTTAGTGTTTTTATGCTTTTCTTGATTTATATTTGGTGATGAACAAAGTAAACTAAATCTTGTAGTGAAATGTGTTAAGGCTGAAGTTTAAATATAAAACAGTTATAACACAGATCTTTCAAAATTCACTTAATTTTATATTAAAATTAAGAATGTCTTGCTACAAAATTTCTAGGCTCTTTGTAAATAAAGAGCTTAGCTTCTTCCTTGATATCGATATCTCTAATTACTCCATAGTTGTTTTGACTTGTAGAGATCTCTGAGTTCTCTATGAGAGAATTTAGTTTGTCGAGATCTCTCAGCTTCATGTCTTCACTTTCACTTATCGATATCTCTGAGTTCTCTAGTGGCAAATAGACTTATCGATATCTCAGAGATTTGTAGTGATATTTTGACTTGTCGATATCTCTATAGTTCTCTAGTGAAGAAATGACTTGTCGATATCTCCAATCTTCATGTCTTCAATTTGACTTGTCGATATCTCTGAGTTCTCTAGTAGCTTTCCTGACTTCTCGATAAGTCATTCTGGAGTTCTCAAATGACTTCTCTATAATACTTAATCTGTGACTTGTAGAGAACTTGACTTATAATATTTTTCCCAAAACAGATTTATTCAACTCCAAGCTTTTTCATAATTCTTCTGAGGCATGATCTTCTTGATCTTCTTCCAGATAGAATTTTTATGCTTGATACTGTTTACAGAAAAAGACTCCAGTCTGCCCTTGAATATTTTTACAGACTTAAGAATTATAATACATAATGCAAACATAGATTATCATATAACTTACTTAGGGTTGTCAATTTGACTTAGTCTTGTTAATGTACAGGCATGTCTTGCACAACAGATCTCTCACCTGAACTACAAAGTAATCAATACCCTGGAGAAAAAGGAAGTAGGAAGAGACATGCCAAATCTGGAGTTTTCTCAGGATGAAGTTTGTGAAGCTTGTCAGAAAGGCAAAATGAAAAGGTCCAGTCACAAAAGCAAAACTGTGAATTCCATAAGTGCACCACTACAACTCATTCACATGGATCTATTTGGACCAGTTAATGTCTTATCTATTTCAAGAAGGAAATATGCACTTGTGATGGTGGATGACTATTCAAGGTACACATGGGTAGAGTTTATGCATTCAAAGGATGAGACTCCACATCAAGAAAATTGAGAAGCAGGATGAAGATCAAAACTGTGTGAAAAGATTAACCGAATATCGCAAAGACAAGGGCATTGTTCAAGAGTTCTCAGCTATAAGAACACCACAACAAAATGGGGTAGTTGAAAGAAAGAATATAACTCGAGTTGAGGCTGCAAGAACAATGTTGCAAGAAACCAATTTGCCAACAAGTTTTCGGGAAGAAGCTGTCAACATTGCATGTTACACTCAAAATAGATATCTCATCAACAAAAATCTTGGAAAGTCACCTTACTCAATTCTGTCAAAAAGGAAGCCTACCGTGAAGCATCTGCATGTGTTTGGAAGCAAGTGTTTTGTTTTAAAAAACAACTCTGAATATGTGGGAAATTTTGATTCTAAAGTTTTCGAAGCAATTTTTCTGGGATATTTATTGGAGAGAACTGCCTATAGAGTCTATGTGGTTGAACAAAAGAAAATTATGGAAAGCACATATGTGACTTTTGATGATGACAAGTGTACATGCTTGGAATGCCTTGATGAGAATGAAGCTAAAGCCCTTAAGTTTGAAAATATAAACATTGATAGTGATTCTGAAGATGAAGCTTAGATCATTACAACAATAGAATAAATGAAGAGTCAACTGAGCAAGTGAATCATGGGAATGAAAACTCATCTCATACACCTGAATTTGATAGCACAAATTCATGGGGGAAAGAGAAGAAGGTTCTGCAAGTCATGCCAATGGTGAAGAAGATGCGGAAAATTCAAGTCACGCAAGAGATGTAATTATTGGTGATCTTAATGCTGGAGTGGGGACTAGAAGTGCAACTGCAAATAAATGTCTACATGCATACTTTCTGTCATAAATTAGGCCTAAGAAAACTGAGGAAACTCTACTTGATCCTGACTGGATATATGCTATGCAAGAGGAGCTAAATCAATTTGAACGAAACAAAGTTTGGAAATTGGTTCTTGCCCCAAAGAATAGAAGTATAATTTGAACAAAGTGGGTGTACAGGAATAAAATGGATGAAAATGGAATTGTTACAAGGAACAAAGCAAGGTTGGTTGCAAAAGGCTACTCACATGAATAAGGAATTGATTATGATGAAACTTTTACTCCAGTTGCAAGACTTGAACCGATAAGGATCTTTCTTGCATTTGCTGCACATTCAAATTTTAAAGTGTATTAAATGGATATAAATAGTGCATTCCTAAATGGTGAGTTGGAAGAAGAAGTTTATATTCAACAACCACCTGGCTTTGAAGATCCGGAATTTCCAAATTTTGTTTATAAACTGTTAAAGGTTCTTTATGGATTGAAGCAAGCACCTAAAGCCTGGTATGACATACTGTCAAAATTTCTGCTTAAACAAGGATTCACTGGAGGAACTATTGACAAGTCTCTATTCTACAAGCAGCATGGTGGTGATATGATCCTATTTCAAATCTATGTGGATGATATCATTTTTGGGTCTACAAATGAAAAATTATGTCAAAGATGCTCAAGATTCATGTAGAGTGAATATGAGATGAGCATGATGGGAGAATTAAGTTACTTTGTTGGACTTCAAGTCAGTCAAAGAAGTGATGAAATCTTCATCACCCAAACCAAGTATGTTAAAGATTTATTGAAGAAATTTGGAATGGTTGATTGTTCACCTGCATCTACACCTATGTTTACAGCTACAAAGTTAGATGCAGATAAGAAAGAAAAGATTGTAGACATTTTCGGTTATAGAGGAATGATTGGATCTTTGTTGTACTTAACTGCTAGTAGACTAGACATCATGTTTGCAATATATCTGTGTGAAATATTTTAAGCCAATCCAAAGGAATCACATTTGGTAGTTGTGAAGTGAATTTTTCCGATACTTAAAGGGAACACCAAACTTGGGATTATGGTATCCTAAGGGAACTGGTTTTGAAGCTGTTGGATACACATATGCAAATTTTGCTAGATGCAGGGTTGACAGGAAGAACACTAGTGGAAGCTGTCAATTTCTTGGACAAAGGCTTGTATCCTAGTATAGTAAGAAACAACAATCTGTGTCCACTTCCATAGCTGGGGCTGAATACATAGCTGATGGAAGTTGCTGTGCTCAAGTGCTTTGGATTAGAAATCAACTAATGGACTATAGTCTAGTGTTACACAAAATTCCAATTATGTGTGACAATACAAGTGCTATATCTATTGTTGCTAATCCAGTTAATCATTCTATAACTAAGCACATTGATGTAATGTACTATTTTATCAGAGAATATGTTGTAAATGGCGTTATTGAGCTCATTTTTGTTCCAACAGAAAAACAGTTAGCTGACATTTTCACGAAACCTCTGGATGAAGCAACTTTCACTAGACTTGTTGGTGAAATTGGTATGTTAAATTCTTCATCCTAAAGGAAAAAACTCAGCTAATATGTTACAACAGATTAATTTCTAATAAATCTAAATTAATTTGTTTTAATTGGAAATTCACTGGTATATGACTTATAAATATTTCAGGATTCCCAGTATATTTATTTTTCAAAGTTCAAAAATCAGCTTGGAATTTCTCAATTCTAAGAAAAATGTCTAAATGTTAATTTACGTTTTTAATATGTAATATTAATATAAGACATACTCAAAAAGAACAAAAGTATGTAGAGAACTGAGTTCTCGATAAGTCTAACTGACTTCTCGATAAGTCATTTTGGGATTTCTCGATTGAGTTCTCGATAAGTCTATTTCTTGACTTCTCGAAGGACTTCTCGAGAAGCCTCATTATAATTTCTCGATAAGTCTTGTAGAGATCTCGATACGTGTCCATTCACAGATTACTCTACAAGTATAGATTTTAGACTTATCAATAACGTAGAACTGAAATAATTTGACTTAATAAATTATTTTAGTATAATACTTTTGATATAAATTTTTTCTAATTTTATTTTGTTCTATTCAAATAAAAATTGGAAAATTCAGTCCATCCAGGACAAACTGGGTATTTATTTGACATCCTGATTAGTCACTATCTAGTTCTCGATAAGAGTCAGGAATGTAAAATATTGATATGTATCTATTCTCTCAAGTGACTTCTGGATAAACAAATTCCAAACATTTATTTCTACTTCTCAACAAGTCACTTTCCTTTTTCTATTAATACCCAGACATCTCGTCATAACCCCTCTTTATGCTTTCGAGATCTCAAGTGACATAACTTTTACAAATCTTAATCGTTCTCTCTCATTTCAAACACTTTCTCTATCAAATCTCTAACCCACTCAAATTCATACACCTACAATGGCATCAAACACTGTTAGAGATATTATCCCTAAGGATGGAACCGACTACCTAGCTATAATAACTCGAATTTTTGAGACCTTGTAAAAGGTTTAATGAATAGTAACCCTGACGGACGGGAAAAACTTTTGAGCACACACTATGTAGTGCATGAGAAAATGAGTTTCAGAGTTGATATTACGATTATATGTATTAAATGAGTGTATGTAAATGCTATTAGTTTTCGAAGAAAACGAACTTTGAAAAATGACAGTATTTACGACTCATCGAGGATTACGGGAATCACAATATAATTATGAGATTAAAACCCTACGGATTTATATTAAAGTAGGATAAATAAAAATATAAGGAATAAATACGAAAGGAATTACATCGCGAACCATTTACGAGTGAGTATTACGAAGAACGTTTAAGTAACCGAGCGAACGCGTAAACGATTAAATAAATGTAAGGCACTAACTAAACCATGGTAAGGAAGTAACCATGGTTACTTCATCAAATAGTGAGCTAACCATAGGATGATCAAGCTAGCTAGCAAAATAGTGTGCTAAGGAAGCTAAACCTTGTAGTTAGCTTGTAAGCTAGCAAGCTAAACCTTAAGGAATATTATTGGTGGCCTGACATGAAGAGAGAAGTAGCAGAGTGGGTCAGCAAGTGCTTGACATGCCAGAGAGTGAAGGCTGAACATCAGCGACCTAGTGGACTATTACAACCCCTAGAGATTTCGGAATGGAAATGGGAGCATATAGCCTTGGATTTTGTGACAGGCTTACCACGAACAAAGGCCAATCATGATATCATATGGGTTATCATAGATAGATTGACCAAATCCGCACACTTCCTACCAATCAACGAAAGATACACCGTAGACAAGTTGGTAGATATTTACTTGAAGGAAATTTTAGTAAGACACGACGTTCCTGTAGCCATAGTGTCAGATAGAGACCCAAGGTTTAATTCCCGATTTTGGAGAAGCTTCCAGGAATGCGTAGGCACCAGACTAAACATGAGTACCGCTTACCACCCCCAGACTGATGGACAAAGCAAAAGGACTATTCAGACTCTAGAAGATATGCTACAAGTATGTGCCATTGATTTCAAAGGAAATTGGGATGACCACTTACCCCTGATCCAATTTTCTTACAACAATAGCTAGCACGCTAGCATAGGAATTCCCCTGTATGAAGCTCTTTACGGAAGAAGATGTCGCTCTCCCCTGTGTTGGGATGAAGTTGGAGAACACAAGATATTAGGACCAGAGTTAGTCTAGCAGACCAGAGAAATGGTAGGACTCATCAGGAAAAGACTGGTAGCATCCCAGGACATACAAAAGAAGTACGCCGACCAGACCAGGAAGGATAAGGAATATGAAGTAGGAGATTCTGTGCTATTGAAGGTATCTCCGTGGAAAGGAGTGATGAGATTTGGAAAGAAAGGGAAGTTGAGTCCCAGATTCATAGGATCCTTTGAAATTTTAAGGAGAATAAGACCTCTAGCTTACGAGCTCGCCTTGCCTCCTAATTTGCAACAAGTACATAACATGTTCCACGTGTCCATGTTAAGGAAGTACCATGCAGATGCACGATATGTAATAGAATACGATCATGTAGATTTACAACCCGACCTGACGTACATCGAGCAGCCAGTAAGGATAATGGACCAGAAAGAATAAGTGCTGAGGAACAAGACTGTGAAGCTGGTTAGGATCTTATGGAGAAATCAAAATGTCGAAGAATCAACTTGGGAACTTGAAGACACAATGAGGAATAGATATCCCCACTTATTTTCTAATTGATTCTGGGACGGAATCCTTGTTAGAGGGGAAGACTGTAATAACTCGAATTTTTGAGACCTTGTAAAACGTTTAATGAATAGTAACCCCGAAGGACGGGAAAAACTTTTGAGCCCACACTATGTAATGCATGAGAAAATGAGTTTCGGAGTTGATATTATGATTATACGTACTAAATGAATGTATGTAAATGCTATTAGTTTTCGAAGAAAATGAACTTTGAAAAACGACAGTATTTACGACTCATCGAGGATTACGGGAATCACAATATAATTACGAGATTAAAACCCTATGGATTTATATTAAAGTAGGATAAATAAAATATAAGAAATAAATACGAAAGGAATTACATCGCGAACCATTTACGAGTGAGTATTATGAAGAACGTTTAAGTAACCGAGCGAACGCGTAAACGATTAAATAAACGTAACGCACTAACTAAACCATGGTAAGGAAGTAACCATGGTTACTTCATCAAATAATGAGCTAACCATAGGATGATCAAGCTAGCTAGCAAAATAGTTTGCTAAGGAAGCTAAACCTTGTAGTTAGCTTGTAAGCTAGCATGCTACAAAGATTTGTCCCTAAGATTTGCAACCAAGAATCAACCTAGAATGCTATACTAGGAGAATAAAATCAATTGAAAAGATATCATCTAATCTTCCTAGAAGCAACCTAGCAAAGCATCCAAGAGAAGCAACCAAGGGTAGTATAAATACCCCCCATCCCAATTGCTTCCATTCGGCAATTTGAAGAAAAAAAGGGGAATTCAAATTCAAATCTCCAAGTTCTAGCTCTTGTAAAATCATCCAATTAATTCTCAAGCCTCCTAGAAATTAAAATAAGGTAAGAAAATTCATTCATCTCTTTTTATCAAGGTTTGATGGGTGGAATAAATTCAAGAAACTCACTAGTGAATAGTATGAATAGTAACCTCTCTTTGGTTTCTTGATTTCAATGGTGGTTTTAGGTTCTAAAAATCATACCAAGCACTTCCAAGCCTCCACCATCCTCAATAACACATCTCAAGCTTTCAAGAAAGGTAAAAACCTTTGGCCCACTTTATTTATGATTCATTTTAAGATCCATTTAGTATGTGGTAGTAAACCTAGTATAATGAGTGTTATTGGTGAAATCTTGATGATTAAGTTAAATAGATTTAATGTTGGTTGTTATTTCCTCAATAACATGATGTTCTTGATAGGTATTTATGTGTTGATGATGATATGATGATTTTTGGTGGTTGTGTTAAGAGTTAGGGCGTAAACGAAACCCCGATCGTAAACGTAACTCCGTTAAAACCAATAAATCGTAACTTTAAGTTTCTGCAGAAATTCCCGAAGTTGTAAACTGTAGTTTCTTGAAAAATAACATTTGTTTAGGATATAAAATGTTATAAGGATCGTTTAGGCGCTTGAATCGCTTGATTCTGATTTACGGATCAAAAGTTATGGTCATTTTACTAAAAGTGATTTACGCGACAAAAACTGCTACGAATCACGAACATTCAAAATATAAAGGATAGACTTAAAAGTGTTCATAAATCATGAAATTTTTACAGAGAGTAAAATATTGAGTTTTATAACTTCTCTAAAAATTTCAAGTGAAAATATTTATTTCTCAATTTTATAAAAATATAGGAGCCGAGACCGCGCGAGTAGAAACCGTGAGAATCCATAAGCGGAGCCGACGGCGATAATAAGAATGAACCTAAGATATTTAGGAAAATGAAGTGACCATAATGTGAATATGACTTAAAGGAATGATAAGGGTAGTATAAGTTGAGAGGGTGCATAATAAGTAGCGCATGAGTGTGAGTTGCCGTAAATTAGAACGCAACCTAACGAAATGAAATGTGTTTATGGTTATAGATTTCCGAGCGGAACCTAGAGCATCCTGCACCTCGAGATACCCAGGCAAGTTTCCGAACCCAACTCCATTTTTACTGTTGTGTTGTGAAAGAATGATTTTATTATCATTGCATAAATACCATGTTTGCCATGATACGTAGTTGTTGAATTTTCGCATAATATAAAGATGTTGTAAAATAAGTATATATCGTGAAATATTATTTCGCTTTAAGCGTGACGTATTATATAAGACCGAGAGGCGGTCGGGATTTAAGATAAAATCCAGAAATCATTCCGGTGATATTATAGGACAGTTATAAGTCCATAGTAGTACATTTTAAAAGGGACTCATCTTCCACTTATGAAACATTAAAACACCTCAAACTTTTATTAAAATGATTTCCCAACGATCATATTTCCTCAACTATATTTTATAGTTCGAATAATAAATACTATATACTTATTCCTTATTATGGGAACAGTATACTCCAACATTTATTTATTTCAAACCCGATTAGTCACTGTAGATTATTAATTATGGAGACACAAACTAGTTGAGGAATATTATTTTAAATATTCTTCTAGAGAGTAAACCCTTTCGAGGTTTAATTATTTATCGATTATCATTTAATTATTTATTATGTATTAAAGGGTTTATTATTGATTTAAAAATCATAGATCCTGATTTAAAATATACTTTCTGATTTCAGAATATCATTCGAATAATTTCAGATCGTCGGTGAATATTATCCTGACTTATTTAATATTTTGAATATAGTTTCAAAGAGAAACTTTTCCCCCTTATTAATTATCTTTTGATAACGGTCAACTCACATCCTTAGTACTTCCTCCGAAATTCTCGGAAGTACGTATATACATATATATACACTTATATCTTAGAGAGATAAATTGTTTCTATCAACAAGCAAAATGCTTGGGGAACTTCGATGTGGTTCGAGTTCTCGAGATTGATAGAATTCTTTTAAAGGACAAGGGATGGGTAGACTCTGGTACTATGTGTGCTAGATGGACTATCAAAGGTGCCGCAGGCGAAGGTACTCAGTGTACTTAGGAACTTGTGAAGTATGTGTATACCCGAAAATGGGACACGTAGCCCGAATGCGGCAAGGGTGATAACCGGGATACGAATGTGTCGTCCTTCTACTAGTAGAAAAGGTTACTATTATCGTATTACGACTGATCATCATATACGGTGGCTCCAACGAGTGTCCTAATTCTTCCAATTGGAATTGCGATGCAATACCGTAACCCAAGCCTAGGTGCTGGGATCACTATTAAGGTATTCGCAGGATATTAAAATCCCTTAAAGAATTGTTTTCATAAGAAGGTGTGTATCACCAAGGAAAACTATTTTCGAATAAAACATAATTATTATATATAATGTTATCATACAGTCATTTTCATACTGTACTTTATTATGCTGGGCATTATAGCTCACACTTGTTTTCTTAAATTGACACAACACAACAGTGAATCAAGATGCCTGCCATGAGAACCACAGCCAGTAAACGAGTAGGAAATGGCCAGCTGTTCCGTAAATTGTTTGGTGTTGTACCACATGTAGTCAGAATAAGTTGGATTAGTTTTTAGTTGTTTATAGTTCGACTTATTTATAAGTATGACTTATGTAAGGTAAGAAATAAGAAATGTATATTTGGCCGGCGGACTAGCCTTACTTAAAGGTTCCTCCCCGGTAAGATTAATTACTTTTGGGTTGTAATAAATATCACTTGATGGTTGACAATTACTCTAGTTATGATGGTTCGTTTCCAAGATAATAACCTCTAAGTGTGTGTATGTGTGATAAGTGTGGGGTCGTGAAGCATGAGTATTTATATACTATAGTGTGAGTTGTGTGAGTTTAGATGGCGTGGCCTCTGAGACTCCTGACCCTGGGTTTTAGAGTGCCACATAGCTTTCACAGATGCTAACCAAACTCCTGACAGTTTCAAGAGCTTTATCAAGTTTTTCTCTGAGACATACTTTGCAGGTGCTTTGACTTCAAATCCTATTTTGTATATGGATGTTCTCAATGATTTCTGGAATTTAGCTGTGGTTAGGATAGTTGTGCATGAGTCTCAGGCTGTATCCTTGGTGGTGAACTGCTCAATCTAAGGCCAACAGGTGGAGTTCAATGAGGATGATGTTAACAAGGCTCTAGGAATCCCTACAGATGGCATAATGGAGGTACCAACTCAAGAGGAGCTAGCCGAGTTTATGGAATTCATCAATTATAGTGAAAGGATCAACCTTGCTAGCTTGAACAAGAAGCATCTGAGGAGGGAATGGTCATTCCTATTTGATTCCATTGTGAGATCCTTCACCTGCAGGAAGATAGGGTATAATAACATCTCAAGTATGGTTCAAAAGCTGGTGTTCTCCATGGCTCATAATAGACACATTATTGTGGGGCTATTGATCCTGAAGGAACTCAGCACAAGGCTTACAATGCCTTTGGCCACGAGAGTTAAGGAAATTTTCTTTCCTAGGTTTATCATGTCTACTTTAAATCATAAAGTTACAGACATACATTTACGTAATGGTATTGATAGAGCCATAATAGGCAATTGTAAGCAAGTGTCCATAATTTTATTTGGTTCCCTAATTACAAAGAACAAGGTACCTGTAAGTCTGAGAATCACTAACTTTATGTTAGAAAGATTCAGGACTTACCCTTACCCTATGCCTGATATGAGGTCCAATGTAACAATTAGTACAGTTATGGCTCATGTGCCTATGGATGTACAAACACATGAAAACCAACAGGGGCCTTCCATAACTGAAACCCTTCCTTCTCTATCATTAAAAGCTAGGAAACCAACCACTTTATCCTCTCAACAGGGTGGAGTGAGTAAAAAGAAGAAAAGTAGGCACCCTAACTGTTATAAATGAGAGTGCTGAGGACCAAATACAAATAGAGTCTAACCTGGTCAAGAAACTAAAAAGGACTAAGAAAGCCGCTCTGACTACTCATAAAATTGCCTCTGATTCTCTCAAAAGGATGCAGTTGTAATAGATATAATAAAACAGAATCTAGAGGCATCCTCTCAATAGGGTGTTTCTATTAAACAAAGAACTCTCCCTAGTGCACTTTGTAAAGAGTCTGCACCACAAATTGAGCACACTCAAGTTTATAAAAGAAGAAATAAGGATGGCACACACTTTGAGAGCACATCTTTTGAAGCTCCCTCATCTACTCAGTGGGAGCTTTTGATAAGTGGATTTTATATCTACTTGGAACGCTTCATTACAAGCTTAAGTTGGTGCTTTGGACTTAAGTTGTTGGTATTTTTTATAGGTTTTTGCGTTATTGTATTGTGGGCACTAGTTGGATGAAGAAAGAAGTTTTTCATTGAAATATTCTGAAAAGAGATCAGAATTGGAAACCTAGGCCATTCTCAAGTTGTAGAGAATCTCGTTAGCTTCACGTGGGCAGTTGAATCACCTAATTATGATGAGTAGAACTCAAGATATGGCCAAAAGAAGAATCAACAGAAAAGTATAGAAGTCAGGCGTGGGCGCCCCAGAAACCAGCGTGCCCGCGCTGACTTTCTGCCAAAACAGCGCGGCCTCCCCACAATCAGCGCGACCGCCCCACCCCGATTTTTGCCCCAGAATCCTGATTTTAGTAGAAATTGAAGGTATTAAGGGTCCTGGTCATCCTGGAGCCTATATATATATATCAATAAAAAGATGTTTTTAACAATAAGGAGTCCTGGGAGAGCAATAAGAAGACCTAGAGAGCACGAGAATTCTACGGAGAAGAAGACTTTTGTTTTTCTTTAATATAGTTGATACTTGGATGCTTGTTTTTGATTTGTCTTTAACCCTAGTACTCTTATATTGTTTTATGTCATGCTTTCATTGGAACCCATGGTGACGATGAGTTCGGTTATGACCTAATTGTTATCGTGGGGTTTTAACGGGTTTACTTATGGATTTCTTTAGTTAATTTGTTTCGATATCTTGGTGTGTGGTGATTGATTGATATCCTAGTTTTGGTTGTGCGTATTCATCTTATGTGCGTAGCTAACAAATAAGATAGCGTGTTAATCTCTATTGAAGTGACAATGAATATAGAGGTTTAGAACTTGCCATGCTAGCATAGGATCATGTGTTATTGTTATGCATGATTCGTAGGTAATTTTAACCATCTTACTTGCCCTATGTAATCAAGATAGATAACTTACGCATTAAACCATTATATTGTCAAATTCTATAGACATATAGGGTCTCAACATAATTGGTGTCTATTCAGCTTCTATCTCTTTTATGGATGTCTGGTAGTAGGATATTCGTACAACGAAAGTTGGCGTTTACTAGTTTCGTGTTATCTTATTAGTGTCATCACCATTGCATGCTAATGTTAAGAATAAAAAGGCTATTGAATGAAGTATTTAATGAAGTTAGGATCCCATGTTTGTCATATATATTAATGTTAGATATATTTGTGATTTCATGTCTAATCTGATTTATTTAGTTTCAAACTTAATATTAGAACTTAACTGGAAATCAGAACATGCTGAAGACAGGAAGTTGTCAGAACTTAAGGCATCATAACTTATATCAGGACTTAAGTGCGGGTACACTTCAGATAAGGAAAACAACTAATTTACAGGAGAGGATCTGGATTAAACAAGTAAAGATATGCATGAAGAATAGGATAGCTATAGGACTGTAGTAGATAATCTCTGATTGATGTATTCTAGGAAATAGAATCATTATCATATCAATTAGGAGATATCTTATAATTGTGTAGTATATAAACATAGAGTTTACACTATAAGTGTTATCATTCGCGAGAATATTATTTATTGTAACCCTAGCAGCTCTTAGTGATGTCATACATCACTGAGAGAGTAGATTAAACCTACTGTAACAGAGTTTGATATATTTAATAAACTTGTTTTCTGTTACATACTTGTGTTTATAATCGAATTGATTGTAGATACTGTATTCAACCCCCTTCTATAGTATCATTGAGGCCTAACAACTGGTATCAGAGCAAATCTGTTAATCTTACAAACAGTTAAGATCCAAAAAAACAATCAATCATGTCTGATCAATCAAAAACACAAGACCCTCAAGAACCTGCAAAGGTTCAATCCATTCAAAACACCAGTAGATATGAAACCATTAGGGTTCCTATCCTCAGGGTGTCTGAGTACCCTGTATGTAGTGTGAAGATGGCCATGTTTCTGGAAGCTACAGATCCAGAATATTTAGACAAAATTTATGATCGTCCACACAAGCCCATAAAACTTTCTGTTGCAGTTGGGAATGAGCCACAAAGGATGATTCTCAAAGAAAAGAGAGAATTCACCACTGAAGATATCTCTTCACTAGGCAAGGATGCAAAAGTAAGACACTTGCTTCATAGTGCACTTGACAATTTCATGTCAAACAGGGTGATTGGATGCAAGACTGCAAAAGAAATATGGGATGCATTGGAAGTGAGATGTCAAGGAACCAATGCCATCAAAAAGAACATGAAGACAATACTCACACAGAAGTACGAGCACTTTGACTCAAAATCTGATGAGTCACTAACTGATACATATGACAGATTCACAAAGTTGTTGAATGATCTGTCACTAGTGGATAAGGAATATGATCCAGAAGATTCAAATCTGAAATTCCTATTAGCTCTTCCTGAAAAGTGGGATTTGAAAGCTACTACAATAAGAGACAACTATGAACTTTCTGATATGTCTCTTGATGAAATCTATGGGATGCTCAAGACTCATGAACTTGAGATGGAGCAAAGAAAGAAGAGGCATGGAGGGAAGTCTAAGACAGTTGCTTTAAAGACTGAAGAAAAGCCAATTGTCTCTAGGAAGGTAAAAGGAAAGGCTCTCATCATACAGTCTGATTAAGAGTCATCAAATTCTGATGATGATGATTCAGAACCTAAAAATTTATCTGAAGTGGATGTTGATGCAGAGATGATGTAACTGTGTGCTCTTATGGTGAAGGGTATCACAAAGATAGCCTACAAGAAATTCAGAAAGGGTAAGAAGTTTTTCAGGAAAGGTGGAAGTTCTGACAAGAAAGGGTTAAGAAAGACTGAAAGCAAAGGAGGAAATTCTGATAGAGGAGACAACTCAAATGTCAAATGCTAAAATTATGGTGAAAGAGGCCACATCTCTCCTGATTACAAGAAAGGAAAAGGTGATAAAGGCCAGGCACTTATCACAAAGAAGAAAAACTGGGCAGACACTTCAGAATCTGAAGAAGAGGTGAACTATGCCTTAATGGCAAATGTTGATAGCAGTTCTGATGCTACTGAACTAAAGGTACCTCTATCAACTCTTGCTTTTGATACAGAAGATATTACTGAGTTGAGATTATTTCTGAGAAACATTTATATTAGCTATAGAGATCAGACTTTAGAGAATGAAAGATTAAAATATGAAAATCTAAAGTACAAAAACAGAAATAGCTATCTTGAAGAAGAGTTAGTCAAGATGAACACTATTCAGACAGAGATAGATAATGCTGTGTATGTTAAGGAAGAATTGCTTAAACAGAATGATTATCTAAAAAATGAATTATAAAAAGAAAGAGAAATTATCAGGACTTGGACTACCTCAGGCAAAACAACTCAGAATATTCTAAGTAGTGGAAACTGGAAAGAGGGGTTAGGTTATAAAGATGGTAAAAGTGAGAAAGAAACTTTACCAATTAAGCCAACTGCTATCAAACAGACTGTAAAGCCAAAGGTCAATCCCGTTAAATTTGTTGCAAAAACTGTTGTGTCTGATTCTGAAGAGATGAAAGACTCTAAAATAGAAGTCAAAGAAAAGTCAACTTCTGACAAATTAAAACAGGATAAACCATCTTTGGTAAACACTGGCTTAATGACAAAGAAGCAGCTTAAGTATAAGCTGAAAGAGATTAAAAATGTGAAGAAGGTAAAGGAAGCTAGGAAAAATAGGAATGGAAAGGAAGGTGTGAATAAAAGTAATAATTTTATGCCTGTTCCTAATGCTCCTAGAAAGAAATGCTATAATTGTGGAAACTCTAATCATCTTGCTTCTTTTTGCAGGAAAAATAAAGATATAAACTCTCTACCTCCTAGATCAGGAGTTAAGAGTCAGTCTGTTAGGTTTAAACCATAAAATCCTTGTTTTCATTGTGTTAGTTTATGGCATTCTATTTATACTTGTAAAGAATATCATAGTTTGTACTATGATTATTATGAAATAAAACCTTATTTAAAGAAAGTTAGTGTAATTCCTTCTAGTGTAAATTATGATGTAAAGTCTGATATAACGTCTGATGAAAAGAATGTTAGCATAAACTCTGAAACTAAATCCGCTGCAAATGCTAACAAACTTAATAAGGCCAAAGGATCCAAGCAAGTCTGGGTCTTTAAAACTAATCAATAGTGGTCTTTGTGATTACAGGGCAACAGGAAAAACATTCTGGTTCTGGATAGTGGATGTTCAGGGCATATGACTGGAAATAAAGCCCTACTATCAGACTTTGTGGAGAAAGCTGGCCTAGGAGTTTTTATGGAGATGGTAACATGGAAAAGACTCTGGGATATGGCAATATCAATCTTGGGAATGTCATAATTGAATTAGTAGCTCTTGTCTCAGGACTTAAACTTAATCTGCTAAGTGTGAGTCAAATCTGTGATAGAGGTTATCATGTGGATTTCTTTGAAGAACACTGTGAAGTTATAAGTAATTCTACAAGCAAAGTGGTTCTGAAAGGTTACAGACATGGTAACATATATGAAGCCAGACTTTCAAAAAATTCTGATGGTTCTGCAATCTGCCTGTTAAGCAGAGCATCAATTGAAGAAAGCTGGAATTGGCACAAGAGAATATCTCTTTTAAATTTCAACAACATAAATGAGCTAGTAAAGAAAGATCTTGTGAGAGGACTGACAAAATCAATATTTGCTCCTGATGGTATTTGTGACTCATGTCAAAAGGCAAAACAAAGAAAATCTTGATTCAAGAGCAAAACTGAATCCTCATTTCTTGAGCCTTATCACTTACTGCATGTTGATCTATTTGGTCCAGTCAATGTCATGTCTATTGCAAAGAAGAAATATGTTATGGTTATAGTGGATGAGTTCACAAGATACACTTGGGAGTATTTCTTGCACAAGAAGAATGAAATTGCATCTACTCTAACTGATCATATCAGACAGCTAGATAAGTTAGTCAAAGATTCTGTTAAAATAATAAGAAGTGATAATGGCACTGAGTTCAAGAATTCAATCATGGAAGAGTTCTGCAAAGAGCAAGGAATAAAGCAGGAATTTTCTGCACTTGGAACTCCACAGCAGAATGGAGTTGTAGAAAGAAAGAACATGACTCTTATTGAAGCTGCACGAACTATGCTTGATGAAGCAAAGCTACCAACTTATTTTTGGGCTGAAGCTGTGCAGACTGCTTGTTTTACACAGAATGCTACATTCATAAACAAGCATGAAAAAACACCATATGAGATGGTGAAGAAAAAGAAGCCAAATCTGAAATACTTTCATGTATTTGGATGCAAGTGTTTTGTTCTTAAGACTCATCCTGAACAGCTGCCAAAATTTGATCAAAACGCTGATGAAGGAATTTTTGTTGGATATCCACTTTCCACAAAAGCCTTCAGAGTCTATAATTTAAGAATAAGGGTTATCATGGAATCTGTCAATGTATCTTTTGATGATAAAAAAGATTACTGGACTTGAAGATTTCAATGATCATGGTCAGCTGAGATTTGAAAATGAAGATGTAAATTCTGATGACCTAAATCCTGATCCTGTAAGTTCTGATGGGTTAAATTCTGATGTCATTGAAACTGTGGTAACTGCTCCAAAGGAAAATGCACTTGTTCAGGGGGAGCAAGCTGATGATCATACCACATCTTAAGATTCTCAAGAAGCATCAGAACCAATCATTGGCTCTTTAAATTCTGATTCATCAAGTTCTGATGAGCCAAATTCTGACAATTCTGGAAACTCTGATTCTTCAATTCCTGAAGGATCCAACTTAAATTCTGAAGTCTCAGAGAGCATAACTTCAGGGGGAGCATCAGAAAATGCTGATGGAGACAACATGGATCCTGGGGGAGGATCCAGTTCTAGAGATCAACTTCCATCTGCAAGGAAGTGGACTAAATCACATACATCTGACTTAATAATTGGAGATCCTGAAGCAGGTGTCAGAACTAGAACATCAACAATAAATGAATATCTCTATCATTCCTTTCTATCTTAGACTGAACCAAAGAAAGTGGAAGAAGTTCTTCAAGATGCTGATTGGGTGCATGCAATGCAGGTAGAGTTAAATGAATTTGAAAGAAATAAAGTCTAGACCCTAGTACCAAGACCAAAGGACAGAACAATTTTTGGTACAAAATGGGTGTTTAGAAATAAAACTGACAGTGATGGCATAATTACAAGAAACAAAGCAAGGCTGGTTGCTAATGGTTACTCTCAACAGGAGGGTATTGACTATGATGAAACATTTGCTCCAGTTGCTAGATTGGAAGCCATAAGAATCTTTTTGGCTTATGCTGCTCACAAGAAGTTTAAAGACTTTCAAATGGATGTGAAAAGTGCTTTTCTCAATGGAGAATTGGAAGAAGAGGTATATGTTAAACAACCTCCAGGCTTTGTAGATCCAAAATTTCCAAATCATGTCTACAGGCTTGACAAAGCACTTTATGGCCTTAAACAAGCTCCAAGAGCATGGTATGAGACTTTAGCTCAATTCCTTCTAGAAAGTGGATTTCACAGAGGCACAATTGACAAGACTTTATTCTACCTCAACCATGGCAATGACTTACTTTTAGTACATATATATGTTAATGATATCATATTTGGCTCTACAGATACAAAACTTTTTGAAAGATTTTCTAAGTTAATGCAGTCAAGATATTAAATGAGTATGATGGGAGAGTTGAATTATTTTCTGGGACTTCAAGTCAAACAAACTGAAGAAGGTACTTTTATCAGTCAATCCAAGTACACCAGAAATCTACTCAAGAAATTTGGAATGCAAGACAGTTCTACTGCATCAACTCCCATGGCCACTGCCACCAAGTTAGATAAAGATACTGGAGCATCAGTAGATATTACTAACTACAGAGGTATGATTGGGTCTTCAATCTATTTAACTGCAGATAGACTATATATCATGTATGCTACCTGTCTTTGTGTAAGATTTCAGGCTGATCCAAGAGAACCTCATCTAATAGCTGTGAAAAGAATTTTCAAGTACCTCAAGGGTACAGCTGATCTAGGTTTGTGGTATCCTAAGGAATCAGATTTTAAGCTAATAGGTTACTCAGATGCAGATTTTGCAGGATGTAAAATAGACAGGAAAAGCACTAGTGGAAGCTGCCAATTTTTTAGAGGCAGATTGGTTTCTTGGTTTAGCAAGAAACAGAAATCAATTTCCACATCAAATGCAGAAGCAGAATATATTGCTGCAGGAAGCTGTTGTGCACAGATTCTTTGGATGAAGAATCAGTTACTGGAGTATGGGTTAGAATTTTCTAAAATACCTATTTACTTTGATAATCAAAATGTTATTGCTATGACAGGAAATCCAGTTCAACACTCAATGACAAAGCACACCAGTATTAGGTACCATTTTATAAGGGAACATGTGATGGAAGGTACAATGGAATTGTATTTTGTTCCAACAGATCAACAACTAGCAGATATCTTCACAAAACCACTATATGAAGCTATTTTTACAAGAATGGTAAATGAACTTGGAATGGTTTCAGGTTCTTTCTCAAATTATGTTTAGTTTTTGTTCTCATACATCAGACTTTATGATTAGTGTTTACAGATTTCCTTATCTCAATGTAATATGTGCTTAAATTGTAACATATTAAACACTGCTTATTATCTGATGTGATTCTATAAACTCTGAAGGGGTTTTGAATGTTCTGTGTCTATTCAATCAAATGAGGATTATTTTGTTAGATGCTGACTTAGTCGTCTTTAACAAACTATGTATCCCATGTTTGAATTGGTTATTTATGTGGAAATCACTAACACAAGCAAATTTTGATTTTGATCTTAGTCAAATTTGCTTCCTGTATCTTATTACTAAGTCACAAACTAGATTATTGCTTCTTATCTGTCAAATTCTGATGTCAGTAAATCTTAAGGATGAACTACATGCTTGATAAGCCTCACTAATCTAAAGAAAATAAAAGAAAAGAAAAATTGAAACCAGGTACTCCTTTGAGATCTAGAGTAAATATGTGAAAGGGAAGATCCAAGTGCATTGCTAGTATTAAGTAATATGCATTAGAAAAGAAAATTAATTTTTCTTGGTGACTTTTCACATTCTCTGATTACTGGAGAAATATTCTGATAACAGCATTAATTCTGATGACAGTTGTAACTCATTTACACTGAGAAGCTCTTGTTAAAAGAATTTTAAAAGATGCATAAAATAAGCACAAACAGTTGAGGTGGATTCTTGCATAACTTTATTCTACAGTAGACTTCACAATTCAAGACATATTTTAAGCATTTTTCTTAGTTATGCCTTATTTCTAAGATATACTGAAGTTTATCAGACTTTAATCTTTATCTGATCATTTGCACAAACACACACTATCACTCCATATGAATGATGAAAATTACTGTGGTGATTAAGTTGTTTCTGATAAATAGTTAAGTATTATTTGCATAAATTCTGAGGACAAGTTCTGATTATATTCTGATGATTAAACTCTGAAGACACCCGTCAGTATTTGTGTGAAGAAACACAGAAATAGTCATTCACTTTTTGAGTACAGAAGCATGTTCTGATGATCGTTAAATTCTGATAAAAGTAAAGTTCTGATACAAATCCTGATGGAAACTCTGATGCTTACGTGTAATTATTTAATTACTTGGCTTATTTTTAGTATTTACTTTATCTCTTATTTCTTTTACTCTCTTTTTTTTCTCTATTTTCTGACGGACTTTGTTACAGGCATTTTATCAAACACTTTCTACACACACATTATTTCACTTAATTTCTCACAGAAATGACACCAAAGGATGTTATATTTAATGGAGCCAAGTTCATCCCCAACAACTATATGGCTATTCTCAGCAAGGACGATGCTCCTTCAAATCTTCACTTCATTCAAGATTTTTTTGCTCGAAGTGAGATTGGGTATGCTTTGACCCAACCACAAGCACTCTCAGGAACACAAATACTGGAGTTTTGGAGGACTGGAGCCTATGATGGTGGTGGTGAAGATGGGTCTCCAAGCATCATTTTCACAACTGGGGAAGATAAGCACCTGGTTATCCTGTCTACTGTTCGACAAGCTCTGCATTTGCTAGAAAATTGTACTTTCAATGCTCAGATTGGGGATCCACTTCTACAGAGCATGATGGCCAATCTTGGCTATGAAAAAAGTCTGTCCAAGCTGGGACAACTGAAGAGGCCCTACATCAGAAGGGAGTGGAGCTTCTTTTTCGATTGCATCACCAGAGCCTTTGCCAACAAATGCTCCAATTTTGATGCTATTCCAATTCTGAGTCAGCAAATAGGGTATGCACTTCTTAATCAAACTCATTTTGATTATGCTACTGCTATTTTGGGTTTTATTAGGGATAGGATGAAAGATGACCCAAATAGTGTTTATTTTGCTAGGTTCTGTCAACTTATTTATAGTTTTTGTTGTTCTGATAAGCCCCAAGTCTTTAGTGACTTGATTCAACCTTTTAAACTTCATAAAAGGGCCTTCACAGACTTGTTATCTGCTGATAATAAGAAAGACATACTAAGACCTCTTCCAATTCCTCAATCTATACAACAGTTCTTAGTAAACTCTGACCCCAACACATACACAGCCAAATTTCCTGATGTTGGACCCTCTCAACGACCACAATCCACTTCTGGTGTCTCTCAGCAGATACCAGTTCTCAGCACTTCCAACCCAAAACCTAAATCAGCTACCAAGGTTTCAACACCTAAATCCTCAAGAGTACAAACTGTTCCACCATCTCCACCAAGGAGAAAGAGAAAACTAATTTTTTAGAGATGAATCAGATGAAGATGAGCATGTACAGGTTCCCACATCAGAACCTATAGAAAAAGAAGTTGAAGAGTCAACTCTTCAAAAGGAGAAAGAGGTCTTCACATTTTGATATTGATCATGTCACCCCTCCATCTAGAAAATCAAAATGAAGGAAGGTGAGAGCAGGTGTGCATTTTGCACAAATTCAATCTGAGGATGCTGAAGATGACGAGGAAGGGGATCAGGAATCTCTGATCTCATCAGAAGCTACAATCATTGAAGCTTTGACACCTGCTGTAGAAGAATCTGTTCCACCTCCACCTCAACCTGAAGACACTGTTCAAGACACAATGATCACACCTCCTATCTTTCCATTCAAAGTAACTGTCTCAGTTGAAGATTCAGAGTTAAGTCCTGAAATTAACATTCACAGGTTGAATATTTCAACTATTTTGTATCTGGAAGCACCACTAGCAAAAGAGTCAACTCCACCTGTTTCTCCAATACTAAATACTGAAATTCCTACTACACCAATTCTGGATTTGGAACCTGATGATCAGAATTTGGAAACAGATGAAGTTGCTCTAGAATCTCCTTCAGTTACACACACTTTGGTGTTATCAGGAGATGATGAGATTTTATCAAATTCTGGAAACAGTGCTCTAGCAAGTGCTCCAGTCAATGCTCCAATTCTTGGCAAGGAGGCACTGTTTAAATTTGATGAAGAAGATGTTCATGTTCCTTGGGAGGACACTCCTAGAGGAGTTGAATGGACAAAGAAGTGGAATGAACCTGACTTCATTCCCAGCCCAACTGTTTTGACAGATCATGTTGTAAAAGCTGATGAGTTGCTGATAAATTCTGACTTTAAAACACAACTTAAAATCACTGCTCTCAGTATTAAAACTCTTCAAGGTCTACACTCCAAGACTCATGCAAAGGTTGATAAACTTCAGGAAACAGCTGATAAGCTAGACATGATGCTCAAACTAGACAAGAAGAGGTTTATCAGACGAGTTCAAGAAAAAGTGGATGCTATTGAGCTTGTTCAAGACAAGTAGCAGGCCTAATTGGATGAGATCTTACAAAATCAAGCTGCTCAACAGACTCAGTTAAATGAGATCTAATCTTCAGTGGAACTCCTTCTTTCTCTACTACTGACAGATGATGCAAAAAAGGGGGAGAAGGTAGTTAAGTTTAAATGCTCAATTAGCAAGGCACTGAAGAAAAATGATGATTCTGAAGATGACCAGGGAAACCCTAGCAAGGGAAAAGGTCAAAGTCAAGTAAAGCAAGATAGCAGAATTCATATTCAGAAAGTACCTGATAGTAAGATTTCTGATAAATCTACTATTCATAGGAGTGATAAGAAAGGAAAGAAGACTTCAGCTACAGATCAAACTTTGTTGCTCACAAGTTCTGAAATTCAAGATCAAGTTCTGACAGCAAGTTCTGATAATCAAATTATGATGACAAAGTCTGATGTTCTCATTCAAGGTGGAAGTCAAGACTCGAAGAAATTCATGCAAACCTTAAAGTTCAGGGGAAAGAAGACAACCTTCTTTTATAAGTATCCTATGATTCAAGCCTTGGATGAGGAACTTGCAAAGAGACTGTTCCTTAAGGATAATCCAGGAGTGGATTTAGAGGAACTTAGAGAAGAAGAAGCAAGATTTAATGTTGAAAAGTCAAAACTACAGTCTAAAGCTTCTAATGCAAAGAAGCCTCCCAAACCTAAGGAGAAAGGTATAGTAATAAAAGAAAGATCTGCCACAGAGATTCCTAGATCAAGGACTAGATCTCAAACTACTACTGATCCCAAAGACAAGGGAAAAGGAAAAGTTGGGGAGACAGTCAAAAACAGAAGATGAAGATTCCTCAAATTTTGATGGATCCTGTGTGCAAGATGGTTCAAGTCTTTGATGATACTGCTGCTGAAGATGAAACAGTTGAAACTCTAAAGAGAAAGAGGATGACAGAAGAATCTAAGACAACCTCTGGCATAGCTCAAGTTGTTCAGAGTGAAGATATTTCAGAACAGCAAGCTACAGATGAAACTACAAATCCTGACCAATTCATCAAGACATCAACCTCTGACACTGCTCAAGTTGACATAGACAGCTTAACACTTGATCAGAAAAAGAAGCTGTTATGGAACAAAGCTACACCAGTGGAACCTAAGACCAATCTAATGTTGAATCAGCTTGTATCTTTTGGGTTTTATAACACCCCCAAATCTGGGGTCGGGGATCCATTTCCCTTAATAATACTCAATCTTAATAAACAAACAACTACTGCGTACTGTGACCCCACAATATACACACACACCACAAGTTATAGTCTGAGAGATGAATACCAAAAGTAACACAAGTCATTTTATTCCACAATTATAAGTCATTAAACCTCAAAAGGGTTTCTGAATAGATTTACATAATCTTTGCCATTACTACAATTCGTAAATATACATAAGTCTAGTACATCAAAAGTTGAAAGCCTAGCCTATTGGTAGTTCCTATCTCAGCTACAGCGGCATCAATGCCTACAGGAAACTGCGGAACGTTTCCTATCCACTCAGGAGCTGGGAGTTTGGTCCTATTCATCTTGTGTATCTATTTTTGTGTGATGAAAGAAGAAATCAAGGGTGAGCAACAAGCCCACCAAAATAATATGTATAATACTTTACAATATACGAGCATTCTCATAGTACTCATGAAAGTCTTGGTCAAGCAAAAATGAACCAAGTTTGATATCTTAACGCGACCAAGTCGCAAAATAATTAGTATATATGTATATATACTTTTCAAAATCTTTGAAATCCTCTTCCATGCATAATATACACAGAGTTCCAGTCTATAACTGTATAAAAATATCGTTGCAAGGTGATCTCATATATCTAACCTTGTCTCAACGTTTTTCTAAAAATCTTTGTCATACATAAGATAATCATTTACTCAATATAAGTTAGAAATATGAAGTTACAAGATACTCCAATATGATTATATCTTTTCCAAATACTACTTGAACTACCACCGTTCAAGGTATAATCAGTATTAAAAGTTCATCACATAGATGAGACTACGAGATAAGACTTGAATAGATTCAATCTTTAAAATATCATTTGAAGAAATGAAGTTACTAGATACTTCATTAATTCTCGATATATATACACCTATATATATATACCTCATACATTCCTTGAAACCCTCTGTTATGAAAAGTATAAACAGAGTTATAATACCCAATGAATTTGGAACAAAGAGAATTTCATCATAAACCCGATATCTTGCTGATCAGGCAAAGATACCAATATGTAATATTTTCTACTGTAGATGGATGAATTCCTTGCCGGTCATCACCTTGGCCGCATTAGGACCTCGCGCCAGACCGTTACCCGGCCACTCACGTGTGGATGGACTGTCACCCAGCCTCTTAGACCTTCATAGACCGTACCCCGACCTGTCGCTTATGCCGACTCAATTAGATGGACTTACTTCCCGAACATTGGGCAAGTAATCAAATTGTTTTCTCAAAACAACAACCTCGTTGCGAATATAAATACACCACAGAGCCGGATCCCTCATATTTTTGAGCGAGTATTCAAGTCCCCTTCGAAAGAAAGATCTTAAATTTGAAAATGAGTTTTGGGATCCGCTCTAACTTTTAAAATCATTTTGAAGACTCGAAAACATTTTTAAGAATGTTTGGAGTAATGCTGATTTAATAATATAAATCAATCCCAATATGTTGAAAAATATATGAATATTATTATTTAAATAATATTACCATAAAGGATAATCTTTATAAAAATAAATGAAGTAGAAGTGTTAAAAACTCATACTTGAAACGAATAATAATAACAAAGATATACTTATACGAAAGTACGACCTTTATTTGAATAATCGAAAATAAGTTTGATTATTATTCAAAACTATCGAATATACCTTATTCGATTAATAGCTATAGAAAACTATATATATATATAGATATATATAAATAAATATATATATATATATATGTTATACTCCGGAACATCCACTCCCGGTTTAGAAAAATGTTCACCTTTGGGTCCCATATATTAAGGGTATACGCAACTACTGCTTATCTCTAGCATAGGTATTATGCAGTTTATAAGCATTTGAATTGATAATAGAATATCAATATTTCACAACATGCATATATATACCATATCAACATGCTCCAATATATCGCAAGATTTTCTAATAACAGTCATGCACTTATCTCAAGATAATGCATCAATATATTTACATCACAACAACAGTATAACGGGTAGAAAACTTTCCTGAGTGTTCCCGGGTAGACTTAAGCTTAGAGTGGGTCCGGTAACCTATGAACAACAACATAAGTTGGAATTAAACCATGGTCGCTTAAGAAACTAGAATTTAACCAATTAGATCCTAACGTTCGGTTTTGCTCTTAATGATTCCCATAAGTCGCTCGAGTAACCTCGGCTCCACCATTTTTATAAAATTAACCGTTACGAATTTTAAGGTAACACTTTCGCAAAAACTCTACCAACTGACCCATTAACCTTACATAATTGTTTCATACTCCAATTAGTCACTTAAGGACCTTAACCAAGGTTTCAAAGTAAGGTTAGGGGTAATGGTTCGTTCACGAAATGCCATTACTTAAAATGGTCGTTTCTCCTAAACTGTACATCGGATTCAAGCGAACCACATATCAAAATGAAGCTTATGACATGATCTAGCTAAACATGGCAAAGTTATAGATTACTCAGGTTGGAGTTCTGACTCGAAAACTAAAACAAGCAGTTGAATGAAAACGGACATTACGACGGCTATGTTTACGCGATTACCCATGTTCATACCACTCCAATTAACCACCAACCAACTCATAACCATCAATACAACAAAACTTCACCTAAACCATACCACATCAGTCCATGACCTCCAAGTTTTTCAACTCAAACAACCACAATCAAGATCTATGAACTATAATCAAGCTTCAATTATCAAAACACTTCCAAATTAAACCAAACTACTAATAATCACAATCCATGCTTCTCATTTAACAAAACCAACCATTAAACTTACTAAATAATAAAGTAAAGGCTAGGGTTTGAATTTTATACCTTCCTTGGTAGTTTTTAAGTTTCTAGGAAGCCTTAGGGAGTCTTAATCTAACCTCCTACAAGTTTGATCTTTCCAAAGAAATCAAGAACATAAAGTTAGGTTTTGAAGTTTCTAAAAGTCTGATTAAAAGAACTGTTAAAAAAGGGGTCTTAACATGCTTATTTGGACGAGACTTGTGAACAAGATTTGAAAGTCATCTCAATACCTTTCTAACGAGCTATAGAACACAACATTTAAGTAAGCATTGAAGGAGATATAGCAGTTTGAAGTTGCTGGTATTGTTTTGGTCGAGAGCTTTTGTTCTTGGAAGCAAAAGTCAACTTCTAATTATTGTGGTTTATGATTTATGTTAGTTGCTTCTCTTTCTTTTAGCTTGGCCACTTTTAGATTTTTACCATGGTAAGTTTTACTTGGCTATAAATCAACCAACAAATCAAAACTCCATATCAAGCTTATGTCACCATGCTTGTGTCATCTTTTTAACACATGCCTTTTCCTTGTGGTGTGATGACATCATCATCCACTAACCTCTTTGATTAACCCTTAATTACTTGGCTAATGATTGCTTATCTGTTATACGGTTTGCTTAACTTTTGTTCTCGTTCATCGTTTAAGGGATCATTTCCGGGATCTTATTACTTGGGTTCCCCTAAACTTTTCTCAATATTTTATATTCCTTTTATGATCATCTCTTATAATCCTTGAATTTAAATCCGGATTCGAATGATTAAAAGGATTCCATGCCTAAATATTTTACTTTTGATCATCTCTTATATTCCTTTTATGATCATCTCAATATTTTACTTTATGATCGGTATCTGGTGGATTTTTGGGAAAAATCAAAGTGTACGGATTCGAATTCCAATGACCTTTACATACACTCAATTACTTTATGGAATACTAATACGATCTTAGAGTTTCCATAACAGTACTCCTATATATCGTGGTCTGATTAATTTTCCTAAATTAGCATAGTCAACAAAAGTTACTATTCATCAGGGTTTCAAATATTTCCAAAAATTGGGGTTATTACAGTCTCCCCTCCTTAAAAGGATTCCATCCCGGAATCAGATAGAAAACAGTGGGGATACTTTTCTAGCATTCCACTTTCTAACTCTCAAGTCAATTTTCCCACATTGTGGTTCTGCCACCAATCTCTAACTAGTTTGATAACCATGTTCCTAAGCACTTGTTCTTTTTTTTTCATAACCCTCACTGGTTGCTCCATATAGGTCAAGCCTAGTTGCATGTCTATGCGCTCGTATTCCCTTATATGTCTGACATTCGGATTATACTTCCTTAATATTGATATGTGGAACATGTTATGGACTTGCTGCAAGTTCGGGGGTAGGGCTAGTTCATTTGACAGCTTCCCAATACATCTTAATATAGCCAAGGGTCCAACAAATCGTGGACTTAACTTTCCTTTCTTTCCGAACCTCATCAATCCTCTCCAAGGGAATACCTTTAACTATACTAGGTTCCCTACTTCATACCCTTTGTCCTTTCATTGTCAAATCAGCATACTTCTTATGTCCATCTTGGGCTACTACCATCCATCCTCTGATTAGATCTATTATATCCTTGCTCCTTTAGACCACTGCAGGTCCGAGCCCCTTGCTCTCTACAACTTCATCCTAACATAAGGGAGATCGACATTGTCTTCCCTCAAGTGATCTCATAAGACGACATCTCGATACTGACATACGATCTATTATCGTAAGGAAACTCAATCTGTGTAAAGTGATCATTTTAAATTTCTTTCAAGTCTATTGCACAGAATCTCATCATAGCTTCTAGCACTATAGCTTTTGCTTCTCAATACCCACTCTTTTCCAGTTGATAAGCGTTACTATCTTCCCTTCATAATGCCATTCTGGCTATATTGTTACTCTCTAGCATTCTATAACCTTCCATTAATTTCATCGACCTTAGTACCAGGAACACGTTTCGAATTCGGATACAACGCACTTAGAGTACTCCTTTTCTAGCTGCTTCTATCTTTGGAAGCTTGATCAATCATATAGAAGTAAAAGAATTTATTGAGAGATCACTATGATCATGAACACTTGTTATATCACATAGTTAGTACAGAAGGTGGCCAGCCTCTAGTACTTGACAAGCAATTAAATAACATGTGGTATCCTACTAGGCTTCTATCACACAGATAGATAGTCATTTGGAAATACCTCCCCTGTCACACCCCCAACTTAAATAGCAAAATAATTATAGCTATTACATCATTTTAAAGAGTATTACACAACCAAAATCCAAGATCTTTACAGTTTAGGGTTTGAAACAGCCCAACACTACCAACTATTACATCTGATTACAAATACCGAGTCCTCACACAACTATTATTACTTATTCTACCTGAGCTCGAACATAAGCGTCAGCATCACAGGTCTTACGGGCAGTCTGCTTGAATCTAACCATGACTGCTAGCTGTAATATAAGGGTAAAGCAAGAAGTGAGCCAAAAGCTCAACAAGTGCTAACAATACAACGCAAAGCATAAATTGAGATATACCTTTAGGAACGACAATGGAATGACATAATCAATGATAATCGAGAGATAAAACTTATGTGAGTTGGCATCATTTTGCTTGCATCAAAACAAATTTTAAAACCATTCTTAACCAAAATCATTTTATGACGCTACGGATTACAGCCGGTGATCAGCCGCGAAGTAATCCCGAACCTCGCTGGGTTCTAAAACATTATTGGGAATCCCTAGGCAACTTTTAAGCCTAATATAAGTGTGGAAAGGACTCGCGTCTCAGTCCAGATCCACCATTCAAGAAAACATTTGTCCCCCTTTGGGACTGAAAAATCCACGTTTTAATCATTTTAAAAACTGATGCCGATTTATGACAAAATCTCTTTTGACTGTAATTATTTTTATCAAGGGATTATAGATCAACTTGAAACACTGGAAATATGACACTAAATCTCAGGGCCATGATCTACTAGACTTTACTATATTAGGGTAATTGAGAGGTTTCCATAAACAAGAACTTAGACAAGGAAATTAAGCCAGGCTATTGGATAAGATGAAAGAGTAATGCCAAACTAGGCTTAAAGCAATGGTTGTAGACAAGGTATAGGTATTAGAACATCAAGAAGATAAGCATCACTGGTTCCAATAGGATAGAGGTGTTAAAATATAAAGAAAGTGATCATCAGCTCAAGATATAACAGGGTATCAAACTTTAGGGTAAGGATAGGGTTATCAAACAATCATGAATGAATTTAAGAAATGATTGGCTTTTAGGTATCAAGATAAAGTTTCTATCGAGGTTATTTCAAGAGTTGAATCAAAGCATCAGGGTGCAATATCAAGATTTCTCAGGGATCAATAGCATGATAATCAAAAGGATCAATAAGGTATTATAACAAATCTCTATTTTATCATGGCATTAAACTATCATGAAAGACTTTTGAACTACTTGCAATACGTACTCGAGGGTTCATGGCATCTCTATGTAACTCAAAGATAAACAAAAGATACGCTTGATTTAAATATATCAAAATGACTCAGGATAATTGCATCGATATATATATATGAACTGTTTACAGTAAATGCGAAGGTCAAGTTGAATCACTTGCCTTAAGATAGACTGGTCTGGTCTGACTGGTAGGAGCAACAACTGGAGCTTCACTCGACTTTTAAGGCAAGTTTTCCCTCGTCTCGAGATCCTACATAAATAATAATAATCCTCATTATAATATATTCCTTCCATCTTAACCTATTTACAACCCGAAATTAAACATGGATGGCACTTAGGCCTATACATACTTAATTCATATCCAACATTTATATTTTTAAATGTACACACGTAGCCACATAATCACATATCGTATATTAATACCAAATAACATCATATACACCATAATGCCACACTAGGCTTGGATGATCTCGACTCACCACTCAAGTTACTTGGTTGCTAACTAAACGAAGTCTTCGAATTTGGGCTTCCTAACTCAATGTGCCTTTCTTAAATTATCCAAAACCTATTGACCCTCACTTGTGCCTTTTGTTCTACTGACCTTACACTATCTTACAACTATGGTGGTCGACCTAATACTCACTTCTAAGTGTCCTAAAACTATGTGATAAGTGAAAGTGCTCACTGGTGCAAATTTCAGAATGGTAACTAAGGTTTCTTGAGTGCATTAGACACTCTTAAACTACAAGTTTTTCTTCAAAATTTTTACACAAGACTCTCCTGACCTAAGGGCATCTCACAAGCTTGATGTGGCTCAAAGGCCTGGCTTGGGCCTTCTTGGGCCTAAGCTAAAAGTCCAAGGTTCCCCTGTTTTTCTGGGCAGAAAATGCCCTGACTTGAATTAACTTGTGACACATGGTTCTAGCTCATATCCTATGAACTATGGTTGGAAAAACTTCTCTGACATACCCTCTAACTAAGGCCCAATTGGGCCTAATGAGGGCCTACCCATGACATGGCCAAATCTCCCTATTTCCAAGTTGCAACAAAACTGTCCCCTGCTGGACAGATTTTGTTATTCTACTTGTGCACCTAACCAAATGACATGCAAACCTCCAACCAACTCCTAAAACCTATTATATACTCCCCATACTAACTTCTGGTGGCTTGGGCCTCAAAGTGCCCATCAATGACATGGTCAAAACTCACTCAAAACTCAGGGTACTAAACTGATTTTTCTGCAGAAACTATAACTCTCATTTTCCAAGGTTTTGACTTGACAAACCCAATTATCAACAACTAAATACTTAAACCAAGACCTATACTTGGTGTTCTACTGAACTAACTCTTTTCTTTTTTTTTTTTCTCAAAATACCCTTGGTGAGATCATCCTTACCTATGGTGCAACTATGGCAAAATAAAAGAGACTACTCTTTACAACTCATAAACCTTTATGCTTTTGAAACAACATGATATATATTTTTATAAAAGATAACCACAAATTATTACCATGCAACAAGAAGCATAAATCCATATTATCACATTATTCCTACTGAAATTAAGGCTCACTAACAAAATCTTTTCCAAATGATCAAAATCTTACAACAAACTAAGAGAATTCCACATGCATGCATGCCTTCGGGTTTTTCAACCCAAAACAACCCATTTTCTACATATATTCCATCTTAAAATTGACATGCAAGCCTAGCATAAGGTATACCTAGATGATCACTTAGCATGCAAGGAGTTTTATCAAATTATCACCACAAAATTTAAGTCATTATCACATAAACATGCAAAAATTGATCAAAACAACAAGAATGATTTCAAGGACCATTCATTCGGCTCCCATATGGTCATGGCCGAATGAAATGGATGGAAATGGCCATTAAATCATCAAGATTTTCCTTCTCATGACTTGGCACTTATCCATTCATTGTAGTCCTCTCAAAAACAACCTTAAATCCATAAGAATCAAGATTGTATATTTGAGTTTCACTAAAACCTTAACATGCAACTTTAAAACTTAAACTTTTTACTCAAAACTCTTTGGAATATAAATGATCATGATATAGGAAGTAATATTTACTTGTATGGGAGGTGGAAACTTGAATGTGGAATGAAGAAAAGGGGAGGGGGGTAGGGCTTCGGCAAAAAGCCGAGAGGAAAGGTGGGAGGAGGGAGAGGAGAGGGAGAAAAAATGTAGAAATGGTGGAGTGATCATCTTGATTGTTTGGTTTTTATTTGCCCACAAGTGAGTGGATGTGAGAAATTACAAGAGTAACCCTCTAGCCAAAGTTAGGCAAGTTTGCATGCAAGGTCAAGGAGGTAATTTGGCTAGCAATTTGTGAGTTAGTGGGGTGGTTATTGACTCTTTAGCCCTTTGGTTAAATAGAAGAGAGTTTGCATGCAAGGTTATTCATGTAATTTGATAATTATTAAGCAACTAATTTCCAAAGATTTATTTTTATATAATAAAGTACAAGTTCAAAAATTATAAAATTTATACCATAAAATAACTTGGATTTTTAGAGACTTTATAAAATCATTTTCAAAATTTGTGTACAAAATGTCTTTTAAAAGAAAATTTTTCCAAAGCTTAGAATATTCCTTATAAATCAAAAATAAAGAAATTAAATAAATTCTTGCTTTGAAAAATCATATACTACCCAGAGCAAATTTAAAATGCAAAAATTTTCACTCACACAAACGTACAAGCATTGAATATATTTTTATTTAACTTAATATTATTCACAAATAATATTACATAAAATGCCGGTCGTAACATCCCCTTCTGGAAGGGTTGTTCTTCTTAGCTTATACAAAATGAAAAGGAGAGAAAAGAACGAATTTAAGAGCATTATATAAAAAAAATACTGCCACAAAATATCTGGCTTGGAATCTACCTCTGAACTATAGAGGTTTGTCAGAGGAGAAGAAAACATATATGTATATATATCAACATTAAGTATTATAGCATCGCATTTCACATGTCTAAATATTTTTGCTATTCCGTCCATCATTCTATGGACCCATACTCTTGCTCGAGCTTATACACAATCACCCTTGAAACTCCCTCGACAGCGAAAATCGAATCTGGGATTTCATTCTAGACCTCATGGTTATTAGAATCCATTTCTATACTGCAACCTTCTTCATATAGTAATACTACTCTTTATCGATAAGAAGGAATAAATATATCATAGGTAAATGTTCGGCTTAGTTGGTCTATCATTAATAACTTATACATCACCATGACCCGATTAGTTGGAGTCAATCTCAACATCCATTCCAATACAACTCTCACGGTTGTAATCGGCTCATTACTCGCAGAATCATTGCTATATTACTATGGTCCACCGCTGACCTACTGTAGTCATTCATTTTCCTTGGAATCTTAATAGCTAATCATACGGAGTCCATACCTGTCGTATCAAAATCTTCTAAGGAGGTAGCATAATCACCATTTGTGATCCATAAAGGATATCTCCTGACTTGACGTCTGTAAGACTCAAAGAAGATAAAATTACAGAAGAGATTCAATCCAAGCAATGATAGCAGGTTAATACCATTAATAATCATATGTCTATATTAGGAGACATTAAGCTTAAAGGTTCATTTAATCCTTTCGTAACATGGTCCTGGCTTATCTCAAGATAGGACCTTCTAAGATAGATAGCCCGCTCACAATGATTACATGAATTAAATCTTTACCAAACTACTATTACGGTTGAGTATCGCACAATCATCAGAAGGAATGCCAATCTTTCACACCAGAATACCACCTTCACGGCTTTAACCATCATTATTGTATTCCTCTGGCACGAGCGCCTATAATTGCTCTCTTATACTTAGAGTGTCGCCCACCTCATTGGCCTTTCCTGATAGTAATAGTTCCTTATAATCAATGTCTTTTGAACGATCTCCTACTAAATTTTCTAACTCATTTCCAATAACTGCTTGTGTGAAGATGATTTTCTTAAGTTCTGGTGAGTAAAAAATATCACCATTTTTCATAAGTTATTGCCTCGGTCTTTAGAGGTTAACATTGTCACGACTGACTCTCGATCATACTTAGGACGTCTCTTATCTTGGGTCCTTCTTGTTTTTACCAATTTTGACCTTCATTGGTTTAATCTATACTTTCTCATGGTTTAACATGTGCCCCACTTGGCATTATTATTATTACGTCATATTTCCTTTATCAAATTTCTATTCTTGAGACCTTTGAATATTACCTTTCTCCTTGTAAAACCTCTAAGGTTATCCTTAAATTCTTCATCATGTACTCCCTTGGTACATGGCATATCAAGATACCATTTACTAATACTAGAACCATAGTCTATATAGTTCTGAAAACTTCTTCCACTGATCTTTAAAGGTTATTTTTGCCTTAGTCCTTCATTCCGTACCACCCAAAGTCATAATCTCCCCATTAAGGGTGAAATGCCAACCTTTATGAATTCCCCCCATGGTTCATCTCAATTTATAATTCCACCTGTGAAAAGGTACTTACATCCTTCCATGGATAAATCAAGTCATACATCCCTGATAAGGGTATCTTATTCAATCATTCCCACCTCGATGGTCTATACCTAATTTCACAATAGCATCCTTATTTAAATTTCGGTCAATCCATATGGCCTCCAAAAGATAACAACGGTTATCCGTTTTTCTTGCCTGATTTGGTAATGATAACCTGGATGTTCTGGAAGATATTGGTCGTGTTCAACGTGAACTTCATTTTACTAAATCCTCATTTACTTTTGTCATTTATCTCAACAGTCATCTCAATATTGAGATATCTTCTATACTTGGTGTCTCCCTTTTGGGCATCAAGTCACAGGTCTTACATACACTTCACATTCTTGAAGGTCACTTCCTTCATCCCATTTTCCTAATTTCTTGTTATCCTGCCTCCTCAGTCCTTCCGTTTTTCCTTATTAATCCATCGGTCTATCTCAAAGTTTCATCGAATACTCTCAACTTAAAGGGGATTAATTATATGTATCGCCTACTCCTTCCACCCTTGACTTTATCTCATGATCAGTCACCATCGCGCTGATGATGACACACTTCTCTATATTTATTGCTAGGGTTTCACATACCTAACTCCCTTATCGCTTCTCAACTCTATTTCCTTTATATCCCTTCATAATCCTTCCCCTTTCAGTCTTTTATTTTCGTTTCTATTACAACCATTTCATGAACCAACACAACATAAGCATTGATTTCGAACATCCCGTCAATATGGATTTATGTCCTTCATACGAACCTTGACGACTTTCACAACCTAGATTCATGATTCATCATACTTGTCCGCCTCTGGCCTGGTTTTAAAACTTCTACACTTTCTCTATATCTTCTTTAGCCTTCCACCAGCGGGTGGCGTCTCTCTTAGGAAGGTAAGTGGAAAAAATAGTCTTTTACGCTTCATCGATCATATAAAATCTTAAATGATTCCTCTATTTCCTTTAGTCAGGCTCTTGTCTCGAGTGGGTCAGCCTGTTCCTTGGAACTCTGAGAGCTTAGCGATTTAAAGTCCTGAAAGAATTTCCCACCACATTGTTTCCTCAGGGTGGTGGTTGGGGATAAAAGTATAAATTTTGTTTAGGCAGGTCCATGAATTTTCTCATAGGAGTATTGTCCCGGTTCTCCCTATCTTGCTTGAATTCTGTTTTCTCAATATGAAATGTTTCATCCTTCTCCCATAATCGGGGTTATCTTATACGTTAAAATCTTTTTTTTCCATCTCATTATGTTTTGGGTTCCTTCTTTCTTCATGGCGACCTCCCTGACTATCATATTCAGTGTTTTCCCTAAATCTTATTCCTCGAACTATGGCTTTCATCTAAGATCTCGTCCTTAAGTTTTTGAACATTTGGAACCCAAATTCTCTAGGAATACCTCATTATTCCCTTATCATCTTCCTCGGTATTAATCTCTTCTCTATTCGTTGACTCTCCGCCTTCATTCATCACTTTTTCTTGGCACAATATGATCTTTTCCAATAATTCGGGCTGCATTACAATCTCAAACAGCTTTTCAGTACTGGCTCCGGTTACCTTCACTTCTATTTCCATTTTCTCAAAATCTCTTATCAACTCTCCCAAAGACATTATCATCTTGAGTCTCTCATTTCTACTAAGGGCGTTAGCCACCATATTGGCTTTCCCTGGATGATAAAGATTCTCATAATCGTAATCCTTGATTAGCTCTAACCACCTACTCTGGTGTATGTTGAGCTCTTTTTGCGTGGAAATATACTTGAGCTCTTATGGTTTGTGTAAATCTCGCGTTTCTCTCCATACAAGTAGTGCCTCCAATTTTTAGGGAAATAAAACTATTTTCGTGAGCCCAAGATCATGGGTGGGATATCGAATTTCATATTCCCTTAATTGTCTTGACGCATACGCGATTACCTTGTCGTGCTGTATAAGAATGCACCCTAATTTGTTGTGTGAAGCGTCAATACAAATCACAAAATCGCATTTTCCATCCGGCAACGCCAACATAGGGGTCGTCACCAATCTTTGCTTCAGTTCTTGAAAGCTGTTCTCACATTTCTCTGTTCATTCGAACTTCTCAGTCTTACAAGTAAGTCGCGTTAAAGGGGCTACTATCTTTGCAAACTTGAACGAAACTCCGGTAGTAACCGTCCAATCCTACCTCCGGTAGTCGCCCTGGCCATGGTCATCAATTCCTCAGTGGTCCTTTTTTTATTCTTGTTAGGATCCTCCACGGGATCCTCCTCAGCAACACTCCCTTCTGGGATAACATCCTCAACCGCTACAACCTCAATATGAACATCATACGGTCCCTCATTAGGGTACTCCATCGGATCCATGATCTGATCTCCAATATGTAATAAAAAAACATCACATTGTTGCTCCACAACCTCAGGGTTCGGTTCCCCGATACATCGATCTATGTTACTATCATGATATTTATAAGGGTTCACATAAGGGTTTTAAATGTCAGTACTACGTTAGGTAGTCCGACTATGAACTAGGAAAGAGTTCTTATTATCTTAGTGAACTTATCATTTTAACGACGCATCATCTCTGAGGTCTATAACACTTAGCTCTGATACCATTTTAGTAACACCCCCAAATCCGGGGTCGGGGATCCGGGTTGTCACGAGTTCCATTTCCCTTAATAATACTCAATCTTAATAAACAAACAACTACTCCATACAGTGACCCCATAATATACACACACACCAAAAGTTATAATCTCAGAGATGAATACCAAAAATAACACAAGTCATTTTATTCCACAATTATAAGTCATTACACCTCAAAAGGGTTTCTGAATAGATTTACATAATCTTTGTCATTACTACAATTCGTAAATATACATAAGTCTGGTACATCAAAAGTTGAAAACCTAGCCTACTGGTAGTTCCTACCTCAGCTACAATGGCATCAATGCCTACAGAAAACTGCGGAACATTTCCTATCCGCTCATGAGCTAGGAGCTTGGTCCTGTTCATCTTGTCTATCTGTTGTTGTGTGATGAAAGAAGAAAGCAAGGGTGAGCAACAAGCCCACCGAAATAATATGTATAATACTTTACAATATACGAGCATTCTCATAGTACTCATGAAAGTCTTGGTCAAGCAAAAATGAACCAAGTTTGATATCTTAACGCGATCAAGTCACAAAATAATTAGTATATATGTATATATACTTCTCAAAATCTTTGAAATCCTCTTCCATGCATAATATACATAGAGTTCCAGTCTATAACTGTATAAAAATATCGTTGCAAGGTGATCTCATATATTTAACCTTGTCTCAACGTTTTTCTGAAAATCTTTGTCATACATAAGATAATCATTTACTAGATATAATTTAAAAAGATGAAGTTACAAGATACACCAATATACTTATATCTTTTCCGAATACTACTTGAACTACCACCGTTCAAGATATAATCAGTTTCAAAAGTTCATCACATAGATGAGACTACGAGATAAGACTTGAATAGATTCAATCTTTGAAATATCATTTAAAGAAATGAAGTTACTAGATACTTCATTAATTACCCGATATATATATACACCTATATATATCTCATACATTCCTTGAAACCCTCTATTATGAAAAGTATAAACAGGGTTATAATACTCAATGAATTTGAAACGAAGAGAATTTTGGCATAAACCCGATATCTTGCTAATCAGGCAAAGATACCAATAAGTAACCTTTTCTACTGTCGATGGATGAATTTCTCGCCGGTCATCACCCTGGCCGCATTAGGACCTCGCACTAGACCGTTACCCGGCCACTCACACGTAGATGGACTGTCGCCCAGCCTCTTACACCTTCATAGACCGTACCCCGGCCTGTCGCTTATGCCGACTCAATTAGATGGACTTACTTCCCAAACGTTGGGCAAGTAATCAAATTGTTTTCTCAAAACAACAACCTCGTCGTGAATATAAAATACACCATAGAGCCGGATCCCTCAGATTTTTGAGCAAGTATTCAAGTCACCTTCGAAAGGAAGATCTTAAATTTGAAAACGAGTTTTGGGATTTGCTCTAACTTTTTAAATCATTTTGAAGACTCGAAAACATTTTTAAGAATGTTTGGAGTAATGCTGATTTAATAAAATAAATCAGTCCCAATATGTTGGAAAATATCAGAATATTATTATTTTATTAATATTCCCATAAAGGATAATCTTTATAAAATTAAATGAAGTAGAAGTGTTAAAAACGCATACCTGAAACGAATAATAATAACAAAGATATACTTATACGAAGTACGATCTTTATTTGAATAATCGAAAATAAGTTTGATTATTATTCAAAACTATCGAATATACCTTATTCGATTAATAGTTATATAAAATAATATATATATAGATATATATAAATAAATAAATAAATAAATATATATATATTATTCTTGGGAACATCGACTCCCGGTTTAGAAAAATATTCACCTTTTGGTCCCCTATACTAAGGGTATACGCAACTACTGCTTATCTCTAGCATAGGTATTATGCAGTTTATAAGCATTTATATTGATAATAGAATATCAAGATTTCACGACATGCATATATATACCATATCAACATGCTCCAATATATCGCAAGATTTTCTAATAACAGTCATGCACTTATCTCAAGATAATGCATCAATATATTTACATCACAACAATAGTATAACGGGTAGAAAACTTGCCTGAGCGTTCCGGGGTAGACTTAAGCATAGAGTGGGTCCGGTAACCTATGAACAACAACATAAGTCAGAATTAAACCACGGTCGCTTAAGAAACTAGACTTTAACCAATTGGACCCTAACGTTCGCTTTTGCGCTTAACGATTCACATAAGTCGCTCGAGCAATCTCGGCTCCACTATTTTATAAAATTAACCGTTAGTAATTTTAAGGCGACGCTTTCGCGAATACTCTATCAACTGACCCATTAACCTTACATAATTGTTTCATACTCCAGTTAGTAAATTAAGGACCTTAACTAAGGTTTCAAAGTAAGGCTAGGGGTAATGGTTCGTTCGTGAAATGCCATTAGTTAAAACGGTCGTTTCTCCTACACCGTACATCGGATTCAAGCGAACCACATATCAAAATGAAGCTTGCGACACGATCTAGCTAAACATGGTAAAGTTACAGATTAGTCAGTTGGCGTTCTGTCCCGAACACTAAAACAAGCAGTTGAATGAAAACGGGCATTACGACGGCTATGTTTACACGATTACCCATGTTCATACCACTCCAATTAACCACCAACCAACTCATAACCATCAATACAACAAAACTTCACCTAAACCATACCACATCAGTCCATGACCTCCAAGTTTTTCAACTCAAACAACCATAATCAAGACCTATGAACTATAATCAAGCTTCAATTACCAAAACACTTCCAAATCAAACCAAACTACTAATAATCACAATCCACGCTTCTCATTTCACAAAACCAACCATTAAACTTACTAAAAAATAAAGTAAAGTCTAGGGTTTGAATTTTATACCTTCCTTGGTAGTTTTTAAGTTGCTAGGAAGCCTTAGGGAGCCTTAATCTAACCTCCTGCAAGCTTGATCTTTCCAAAGAAATCAAGAACACAAAGTTAGGTTTTGAAGTTTCTAAAAGTCCGATTGAAAGAACTGTAAAAATAAGGGTCTTACTGTGCTTATTTGGACGAGACTTGTGAACAAGAGATGTAGGCCATCTCAATAACTTTCCAATGAGCTATAGAACACAACATTTGAGTGAGTATTTAAGGAGATATAGCAGTTTGAATTTCTGGTATTATTTTGGCCGAGAGCTTTTGTTCTTGGAAGTAAAAGTCAACTTCTAATTTTTGTGTTTTATGATTTATGTTGGTTTCTTCTCTTTCTTTTAGCTTGGCTACTTTTAGATTTTTACTATGGTATGTTTTACTTGGCTATAAGTCAACCAACAAATCAAAACTCCTTGTCATGCTTATGTCACCATGCTTGTATCATCTTTTTAACACATGCCTTCTCCTTGTGGTGTGATGACATCATCATCCACTAACCTCTTTGATTAACCCTTAATTATTTGGCTAATGACCGCTTATCTGTTATATGGTTCGCTTAACTTTCGTTCTCGTTCGTCGTTTGAGGGATCATATCCGGGATCTTATTACTTGGGTTCGCCTAAACCTTTCTGAATATTTTATATTCATTTTATGATCCTCTCTTATAATCCTTGAATTTAAATCCTTTTAATCATGTTACCTTATACTCAATTCTTTCGGTATCTGGTGAATTTTTGGAAAAAAACAAAGTGTCCGGATTGAAATTCTAACGACCTTTACATACACTCATTTACTTTATGGAATACTAATACGATCTTAGAATTTTTATAACAGTACTCCTATATAGCATGATCTGATAATTTTCCTAAATCAGCATAGTCAGCAAAAGTTACTATTCATCAGGGTTTCAAATATTTCCAAAAATTGGGGTTATTAAAGGTTTAGACCTAAACAAGCTAAAGACAAGTCTGGGTTAGGTTCTGACAAAGAAAATAGACAAACAGGAGTAGAAGTTACTCTCAGAGATCCTTTCATTTTGATAGACAAACCATATGAAGAAATCAAACAAAGTCACATTGACAAAGTGTTGTCTGCTTAAATTGTCATGGATACTCATGATGAATCAGAAGTTAAAGAAAAATTGATCTTGTTTCTCAATGATGGCATAACTGACAGACTAGCAGATTCTGATGTGCTAAAGAAGTCTATCAAAGAGCTTCAACATATTCACTACCTTCTGGAAGTAAAATCTGATGTTACAAGAAGATGGTCAGATTACATTTTGAATGCTATAAGAGATCTTCTCAGAATTTCTGGTGCAGAAGCTTCTGAATACATTCCAAAAATTACTGAAGATGGTGGAAGGGAAGTTTCTATGAAGAAGAAGTCTGCCAAGATTGAAGTAATTCTGAAGGGAAAGTGTCTATGCTACAATGAAGACTCTTCACATCCCAGAGTTATCAGACTTGGAGATGGGCTTGAAAGAACATCAATTTCTGCACTTAGAGCAGCTATTTATCAGATTGGTGATAATGAAGATGAAGAACTGATGCAAGTCAAAGCAAAGTTAGTTGAAGTTCTGAGAAATGTTGAGGACAAGCTGGTAATAGACTTTACAAGGAATCACTATGGATTCAGATTGATCCAGTGATATTGGTAAAGCTACATGTACTGTAAGTTATATTTAGCTGTTTAAAATAATATCTCATTGCATTTGTACTTAAATGTTTTTGACATCATCAAATCTATTAACTTGTATATTTTTCATAATTTACAAGTTGGGGGAGATTGTTAAATATATTTGTGATATCATATCTAATCTGATTTGTTTAGTTTCAGAACTTAGTATCAGAACTTAACTGGAAATCAGAACTTGTTGAAGACAGGAAGTTATCAGAACTTAAGGCGTCAGAACTTATATCAGGACTTAAGTGCGGGTACGCTTCAGATAAGGAAAGCAGCTGATTTACAGGAGAGGATCTGGATTAAACAAGTAAAGATATGCATAAAGAATTGGACAGCTATAGGACTGCAGTAGATAATATCTGATTGATGTATTCTAGGAAACAGAATCATTATCATATCAATTAGGAGATATCTTGTAACTGTGTAGTATATAAACACAGATTAGGGTTTACACTATAAATGTTATCATTCACGAGAATATTATTTATTGTAACCCTAGTAGCTCTTAGTGATATCATACATCACTGAGAGAGTAGATTAAACCTACTGTAACAGAGTTTGATCTATTGAATAAACTTGTTTTCTGTTACATACTTGTGTTTATAATCGAATTGATTGTAGATACTATATTCAACCCCCTTCTATAGTATCATTGAGGCCTAACAATTAATTCAACCATTCTTGTTCTCTTAGTTATATTTGTTAGTTTAATTCTTAGTTATAAACAATCTCAACTTGTTATTTGTCTTAGCATTGGATAATAACCATATCATTGTTGTATATGTGCATATTCTTAAATTAACCAAAGAGTCTTTGTGGGAACGAATTTGATCTAAATTTTATACTACTTGCGAACAAGTATACTTGCGTGTATTATTAGCGCATGTTAATGTCCTAACAAGTTTTTGGCACCGCTGTCAGGGACTCGGTGTTAAACTTTAGTTTATGTGCTTGTCATCAGTGGTCGTTAAAGTTCACTGACTCAGATTCTTTTACTTTCACGGTTTACTTGTTGTGTTTCAGGTAATCATTACAATGGGAGATCCAGCAGCACGAACGAAAGCCTTGATGGATTTTTCTCATCCCAAGATCAATGACATTCAATTTAGCATTGTTAGGCCAGCTATCACAGCTAATACCTTTGAGATCAAGCCTGTCATAATTCATATGGTACATAATTTAATCCAGTTTGGGGGTGCTCCAACGGAAGATCCCAATACACACATTAGGATTTCAAAGAGATCTGCGACACCTTTTGGTTCAATGGTGTTTCTAAAGATGCTATAAAGTTGAGGCTGTTATTCCCTAACAATATAACAAGAATTATAGAAGGGGAGGTTGAATGTAATTCTGGCTACTTTTGAGATTTTAAAAATGTTCTAACTTAATATATATAACAGTGTTTGATTTGATGTGATGCGGAATGAAGGAGTAATAGAAATCAAAACTCTAAGTAATAAAACACAAGCTTTAGAACTTTCTGGTGGATTTGAAAGTATCCACCAGATATATATATATATATATATATATATATATATATATATATCAAATTGAGAACTCTGTGATACTTTGAATAGCACACAACTTCTTTACAAGTTAACAAACAAACTACAGAGAAATTCTTAACAAGTACAGCTTTATCTATCTCTTTGAAAAATATGCTTGCTTTGTTAGTTGTTCTACTTGCGACACTTGGTTTATAAATCACCAAGTTACATGACAGTAAGACAAGACAATAAAACAAAATAAATCTAGTATAATATCATGCTGCAATATTACTCTATCCAGCATCTTTGAATATCTTCATATTTGCATGGAAATGGTAATGCTTCTTTGTTCTCCAAATCATGCTTAATAGGCTGCCACATTCCTTTTGCAAACACCCGACGTATGTGACTGTGTTGTCACTATCAACAGCAATTTTGAATATGATCAATCGTCGAGATTAACTTGAACATCCGTCGGGAATATGTTGATCATCCATCGGGAGCCTTGTAGATCATCCGTCGGGAGTCTATCTGTCACTTGACTCTATTTCACTTATACAGAATTACAAGACATCTCATATTTACAATTAGCAAACCTATTCTGCATATCTATCTAGTAGTCAACATGATATAGAGAATCCTACAGAATCTACTAGACTAAAACATGTTGTTTGCAGAAATGTGCTACAATACTTATTTGTTACATAAGCTACACTCTCGATGGATGTTAAATTGTCATCTGTCGGGACTATAAAGTTCATCCATCGGGACTATATTAGAACATCCGCCGAGAGCTACAATATTCACTAAGTTAAATCTATTAAGGTGTTTTGTTTAACTTATCATCAAGTTCACAACATATTCCTAACAGAGGCTTTTCCCATTCTCTCTAAGGGATAAAGCTAAGTGCTGGTTACATTCTCCACCAGCAGGTTCTATCACCACTTGGGAGGATCTTGCTCAGAAGTTTCTTACTAAATTCTTCCCTATGGCAAAGATAACTGCAATCAGAAATGCTCTTACTCAATTTGCACAGCAATCGGGAGAATCTCTATGTGAAACTTGGGAGCGCTACAAGGAGATGCTTAGGAAGTGTCCTCATCATGGAATATCTGATTGGGTGATCATCAATTGTTTCTATAACGGGTTGGGAGCACAGTCAAGACCCATGCTCGACGCAACATCAGGTGGAGCATTATGGGCAAGAAGCTATGAGGAAGCTTATGATCTAATTGAACTGATGGATGCTAATGAATATTAATATCCAACTCTGAGATTGCCACAAGGCAAGGTAGCAGGAGTTCTTGAAGTGGATACAGCTACGGCTATAGCTGCTCAACTAAAGGCGTTGTCTATGAAGATCGATTCTCTGGCTAACTATGGTGTTAATCAGATAACCAGAGTTTGTGAGTTGTTTGCAGGTTAACATGCGATGGAGTAATGCACTATATCTAGTGAATCAACTCAGTTTATGAGCAACTTTCAGAGATCGCAGCAACCGGTTCCAAACACTTATCATCCTGACAACTAGAATCATCCTAACTTCAGATAGAGCAACAATCAGAATGTTATGCAACAGCCATTCCAGTAGTTTGGAGAAAAATAATTCAACCCTCCTGGTTTTCAGCAACAATTTGCACCAAGACAACAACTCCTACTTCAACAATAAACTCATGATGCAGGTCAATCTTCGAATGAAAAATCTGAATTGGAGGAGCTGAGGCTTATGTGCAAAAACTAGGCTCTTATATTCCAAAGCCAGGCTGTTTCTATCAAGACTCTTGAGAACCAGATAGGACAAATTGCTAACACCTTATTGAATCGACTACCAGGAATGCTCCCTAGTGATACAGAAGCCAATCCTGGTAAGAGGGAAATCGAAGAACAAGTGAACGCAATCACATTGAGGTCTGGAAAGCTCCCGAGACCCCAAATTCAGCAAGATGAAGATTCTGAAAATTCTGTCCAGAATCTAGGTACGTCTGCATCCTTACCAATTCCAAAAAATGAGATTGTAGCTGAAACAGTGGTGCAGAAGGAAGCGGAATTGGAATCAAGGAAGAAAACTGTGGAACACACTCCTTCTGAGGTAATACAGGGGAGAAACAGGTCTATCATCCACCTCCTTTTCCTAAGAGGCTGTAAAAGCAAAAGTTGGATAAGCAATTTGCTAAGTTTCTGGAGGTGTTCAAGAAACTTCATATCAACATACCTTTCGCTGAAGCTCTTGAACAAATGCCTAGCTATGCGAAGTTTATGAAAGGTATTCTCTCTCGAAGAGTGAAGCTCGATGACTTAGAGACTTTTGCTCTAACGGAGGAATTCAGTTCTGTGCTGCAACAAAAGTTTCCTCCGAAGCTTAAAGATTCTGGAAGCTTCACTATTCCTTACACCATTGGAAACTTGTCGTTCGATAAGTGTTTATATGATTTGGGAGCTGGCATCAATCTGATTCCTTTGTCTATCTTCAAGAAGTTCGGTTTACCTAATCCAAAGCCTACATATATATCCTTGCAGTTGGCTGACCGTTCTATTATATATCCACGAGGCATTGTGGATGCTGTCTCGGTCAAGGTGGACAAACTCATATTCCCTGCTGATTTCGTCATTCTAGACTTTGAGGAGGATACGAAGATTCCCATTATCTTGGGAAGACCATTCTAGGATACAGGCCGAATTATGATTGATGTGCAAAAAGGAGAGCTTATGATGAAGGTTCATGATCACAAGGTCACTTTTAATATGTTCAAGGCAATAAAGTTACCCACAGCTATGGAGGAATGCTTTAAAGTACTGATGGTCGACTCTTTAATGAATTCAGAACTTGAGAAATTTCCAAAGTCAGAGACCTTAGAGAGATCCTTTATAGGGGAATCAGTTATTGAAGATGAAGAAGGAGCAGAGCAACTGCAGGTTTTGAATGCACCTCCGTGGAAGAGGAAGTTGGATATACCATTCGATTTTCTTGGGTTAGTAGAGCTGAAAATTTCTTAGGAGCATCTCGAGCCGTCTATTGAAGAAGCTCTCACACTTGAGCTCAACCCACTGCCAGATCACTTAAGTTATGCATTCTTAGGTGCACCTCCTGACAAGTGGTTGGACTATATCTATGATAATCTCAAGGGTGACCGGCCGGTTCCTCCCCTACCTACAGAGGGTTCTTCTCATGCATCGCAGATAGTTGATAGGTTTGGTCTTGGTGAACCGCAGTATAGAAGGTTGATTCGGCGTATTGAGGCCATGCATGACATCCACCGACATTTCTTAAAGATCTGACACAAGCTATCGGTATTATTTTCCGAGACACGGGTGTCGAGGTTGATTAGCCATCTGATCCTCCACCCGAAGAGGGTGATCCTCCCGCTAACTAGGTATGCCTGAAATCCTTATTATTACCTTCAATGAGGACATTGAAAATTTTAAGTTTGAGGGTGATAATGTAAGGATTAGTTTGTGTGTGTCCATATAGTTTATATAGATTCATGTTGCATATAGTTGTATTTCATTCGTAGTGTTACATGATTGTTCATATAGGACATATTTGTTTATTTTATGTGATTTCATATAGTTGCATTTGCATGCATATTTAGCATGATCCCTTAAGATGAACTATGCTATTTGATAAGTTGTTGTTGATTTGAGTGTGGTGATGATGAATAGAGGGATGTGTAAGTCTTAATGAATTGATTTGCATGCTAGAAAAAATAAATTCACAAGTCTTATAGGATTGCTTTTGATCTAGATCATGATCATACTTGTTTATTTGCTGAGATTTAATCACTTGGTTATATCTAGAATTTGTGATATTCTCGTAATGACGTAAAAACACTGATTTTTTTATATGGAGAAAAACTTGGATTTCATTGCTAGTTGTTGCAAGGCTAGGCGTCAAATGGCTAGTAGCCGGCTCATATTATTATGAGTAGTCTAGGGTTGAATGAGATGAAGCGAAATGCACTCATTCAGAAATTTTTGAAAAAAAAAAGAAAAAAAAGAAAAAAAAAGATAGAAAAGAAAAAAAGTATGTGTTTATGTATAATTGATCAAGAGTGAGCTCTTTAATACTCGAGTTATTAAGTTCTTAGGGGACTTTGTGCCTAGTGACCTAAGGCTTTTTATATTCTGGGATCCACTAACCTAACGCTCGCTACATGGGTATTATTGTATATGTCTTTTGGGACCTCATTCATTGCATGGTGAAATAAGCATCTTTGTTATGTGTTCAATAATAGCATGAATCCTTGTATAACTCTAGTAGAAAGGAGGTGTTGTGAGTCATTATGTATTTAATGTCTATTCTAGTTATAAACTGGTGATTGCTTTGATGATAGATAAGTTATGATTATTGATCTAGTATCAAGAGTATTTATGGTAAGCATCCACACACGCATGTTTCCGGTTTATGAGTTGGTTTGTGGGGTTTATTCGAACTCTGTTTAGAGTCATTGCATTCTTAGAGGCATTGGCTTATTCATTTGGTTATGGTTATTCTGAGGGGATCGATTGCATTATCATTTAGTTGTATTCACATAGTTGCATTCATGCATTATGTTTGTTTTATAGTTTTGAGTGTGTTTATGTTTGAGGAAAATCATCGATTCAAGTTTGGGGGTGTGATAAGTGGATTTTATATCTACTTGAAACGCTTCATTACAAGCTTAAGTTGGTGTTTTGGACTCAAGTTGTTGGTATTTTTTATAAGTTTTTGCGTTATTGCATCGTAGGCACTAGTTGGATGAAGAAAGTAGCTTTTCATTGAAATATGCTGAAAAAAAGAAAGAAGCATTTCATTTAAATATGCTGAAAAGAGATCAGAATTGGAAACCGAGGCCATTCTTAAGTTGTATAGAATCTCGTTAGCTTCGCGTGGGCAATTGAATCGCCTAATTCTGACGAGTAGAACTCAAGATATGGCCAAAAGAAGAATCAGCAGAAAAGTACAGAAGTCAGGCGCGGCCGCCCGAGAAACAAGCGCGCCCGCACTGACTTTCTGCCAAAACAGCGTGGCCGCCCCGCCCCGATTTTTGCCCCATAATCCTGATTTTAGTAGAAATTGAAGGTATTAAAGGTCCTGGTCATCCTGGAGCCTATATATATCAATAAAAAGACGTTTTTAACAAGGAGGCTCGTGAGAGCAATAAGAAGTCCTAGAGAGCACGAGAAGGTTACGGAGAAGAAGACTTTTGTTTTCTTTAATGTAGTTGATACTTGAATGCTTTTTTCGATTTTTCTTTAACCCTAGTACTCTTATATTGTTTTATATCATGTTTTCATTGGAACCCATGGTGACGATGAGTTCGGTTATGAACTACTTGTTATCGTGGGGTTCTAACGGATTTACTTATGTATAACGACTCGTATATTTTTATTATTTAAATATATAATTATTCAATAAATACGTAAATAAAAAATATGTATGGGTTCAGTCAGCTGGATATTATTTTGTTATTAATCATATGTGATTATTGGTATTCAAGGATTATTTGTGTAATTAGTTGTAAAGTTGTGTTGCTTTATTTTTATATTTAAAGGTGATTGTATTTAAGATTTATTCTCATAAATACATGAATTATCTTTAAAATCATTTTTATTACTTTACAATTTTATGTATTATTTTTTAGGAGTTTATAAAATTTAGAAATCAATATTTCATTAATTATTTCGCCCTAAATGATTTTCAGATTGTATTTTATTGTAAATTCAGTACTAAATTCATAAAAGTTTCAAAAATTACGAAACTCATATTTTATTAAGTTCATAATATTCTGAGAATTTTAAAATTATTCTGGAAATTTTTGGGATTAATTTCACCCGCGCGTTGATTCGTTTAATTATTAAAAAGCGGGTATAAATTGTGTTTCAATAATTGTTTTAAAATTTCGAAATTTAAGTTTTTATAAACTTTGAGATATTTGTAACATTTTAAGATTATTTTCGTGATTTTCTGAATTTATTTTAAGTGCAGCTTGGTTCGTTAATTGTGAAATGCGGGTACGAGTTGTGTTTCAAAAATGCTCTAAAAATTATGGAAATTTTATCCTATTAGTTTCGGTATTTATAGAAAATTTTAGCAATGTTTTGGGATCACTCCGATTAATATTTATTTGCAAGTTATACCGTTAAATGAATAAAACCGATATATAATTAGGCTTCCACTCGGGGAAGGGGACACGTGTTTTATTCTAAAGAACCAGGCGGAGACGTGGCACGTTAATACATGTGGTTTTCTTTCTTTTATTTTCTTTATTTTCCTTCCTCCAATCGCAGCAACATCAATCTCCTGTGTTTCTATGGCATTTCGATCTCTGATTCTCTTTTCTTCTTCGGTTTCTCCTCTGTCCTACAATCTCCTCCGTTTCTCTCTCTTTTTCTTTCCTTCTCTGTTGCCTTATTGCTCACGGTTGTTATCTCTGCAATTTTTCCGGTGGGTAAGTCCCCGGTTCTTTTCTCCTGGTGGTTTTGAATATGTATACAAGAGTACTTGTGTATATATATTCGGTTTGTCGAAGTCAGGAGGAGTGACTAAATATTGCTGCCTGATTATTTTGGTTGTCCGGTTTATTTTCCGGCTGTTGTCGTGCTTCTCTGGTGGTGCGAATATTAATTGACTATTTTATGTATATTTCTCTGCAGGAATGAATTATTTGAGTAGCTTTCGTGAAATAAAAAAAATCGTGTAAGAATTTCAGTTATCGGTGAAGTTCGCGTTGGAAACCCGAATTTAATTGGGCACTCGTGAATTTTACCGCCGTCGGCGATGAGCCTCGGTGAGCCGACGGTGGACCATGATGAATAATTCTGAGTCGTAAATTATAAAACAAATAATTAATTATTTTAAAAAGTGTATCATTAATAGGATTGTGCTTGAATTAAATTTTGATTGCGATTGGGATTTGTGGAATTGAAGTGTCAGGATTGTTGTTGTTGATTGGCGTTGAATTGGTTCGACGGGATAGTCTAATAAATAAAGGAGGTGCTGCCCGATTTCCAGAAAAATCAAATTACGGAAATAAGGGAGTGCATCCAGTAATTATCGGGACATCGAGCGAGTATATATAAATACATACATATGTTTTATACGAAACTTGATTGTATGTTGTAGTGAAATATTTTCCCAAAACCAATAACCCTGATTTCGTAAAATGACGAGTATACGTGTTTTCTGAAAACGAACACCGAACCGATTTTCGAGAACGAGAACTCTAATTGTTGCATGTGTTATTATAATAATTATGAGTTGAGATTTGATATCAAATGGGTAGGTTTGTTAGCGAGGATATGTCAAGCACAATAGAATGTCTAATTTAGGGTATTTCGCCTCTGTAGGTTCTAGTCGGAAGGCCTGAGAGTTGGCGTTGGACTAAAGTTAACCTAGTGATCAGTCGGCAAGCTCCGCCAGGTTCCAATCGAAGGGCCTGAGTGTCGAGGTCGGATCTAGGATAGTCAAATAGTAAGGCAATAAAGCCGAATGTCCAAATTGGTTCAAGGTCAATCATAAAAAGTTATAAAGCTCTGCAAGGCAAGTACCCTTGACCTTATCTTCATGGTTCGGTAATATATGAATAATTGTTGATTTAAATTCTATACTGGAACATAAATTTTTAAGTTACGTATCCCCTGTGATTCAAATTGATTTGTCAACTGATGTTTTGGAGGAAAAGTAACTTCTGAAAATACCTATCTCTAAGTTTTGAATAAAATAAAAAATGCTTTAGAAAGTGTGTTGTGATAGTATTGCTTTGAAAATAGATAGGTAAATGATTTGGAAAACTGGATAAAATTGATCAGATAATTGGATGAGCGTGTGCAAGGGCCCGTAACGGCCAGGAAGATAGATTAAGAGGCGAAGTGGTTGCGCACCCTATTATAACCACCAGCCCAGCGTGACAGGGACCTAGCTAGTCTCTGAGTTTCGGAACAAGTTTCATAGGATGGCCAAGATAGAGTTGTCCTATGGAGATAGCCTGATCACCTGTCTCACAAAGATTCTTCCAATACTTTTATATCTGAGTGTGATTTTGAGGTTCCCGTAACGGAATAAGTGATTTTGAGGTTCCCATAACACAAGTGATTTTATGGTCCCCGTAACAAGACAAATGGCTTTATGGTTTCTGTAATGGAACAGAAGATTTGAAAATGAAAGTAGCATGCTAAAATTGAACTCTGGTATTTACACAGCACAATTAATGAGATATTTTATAGAGCATGCTAGCTATTGATAATCAAGTTTTCATCAGTTTTCATCGGTTTCCAACAGTTTATACATGCTTTACTTATTTTCTATATACGAGTTATGATTTCTGTTCCTATAAATGTTTATCATAAACTATTTTTGGTTATTATTCATATAGTGGTACTGCTGAGCAATTGATTGCTCACCTTTGCAAAGTTTTTATATATGTATTACAGATACCTAGGAGATTCTTCCGTGGTAGTCGGGGCAGAGTTCCAGTTCCTTCCGTGTCAGGCTCCTCCGAGGTAGTTGTGTCAGACTAAAAATGGTCTGTTGAGTTATAGTACTATCAAGGCAGTTATAATGAGTTAGTTTTATAGTAATTATAACCTAAGTCATACTTAAACCTGGAAAGGATCTTGGTAAAAGGGGTCGTGATTATGTTTTATCAGTAAAATGAGTTATATTGTGTTGTGGATGATGTCAACTCCTGACCCCGGGGTTGAGGTCGTCACATTATGGATTTCTTTAGTTAATTTGTTTTGATATCTTGGTGTGTCGTTATTGATTGATATCCTAGTTGTTAGTCCCTTAACAATATAGCAAGAATTATAGAAGGAGGGGTTGAATGGAATTCTTGAACCTTTTTCTCGAAATAAAAATGTTCAGCTCGAATATAGATATAAATGTTTTGATTAGCACAATGCGGAATAGAAACTTAATTGAATCAAAACATAAGTAATTAAAAACAAGAGTTTTTAAAAACTTTCTGGTGGATTTAAACAATTCCACCAGAGATATACATTATATATCGAGAGGACTCTGTGTGCAAGAATGCTCACAGCTGCTTACAAATCGAACTGCTGAAAATACAGGGAAATGCTAAGGATTTTGCTTACAAAGATTTCTCTGTTTTTGTTTCTCAACACTTATTTTTCTATTTTCTATGTTCTTGGTTTATATATAACCAAGATTACAAAGTCAAAAAGACTGAATAAATATAAAAACTATCAGTCTTAAGCTTTGCTGCTTTTCGTCCTCTATTACCCAGATAATGGGCTTCCACAGTAGATTTGTATACATCTCGACGGCTGTGCTCAGCTTTCACTGTTCAACTGCTGTTTGAATTCTTTACATGATCATCCGTTAGATTCTATGAACATCCGTTGGATATATGATCATCTGTCGACTTTCTGAACATCCGTTGATGGCTTCAATGATCATCCGTCGACTGCTATATTAAACATCCGTTGATAGTCATTTGATCATCCGTCGATGGCTTTGTTAATCATCTGTCGGTAGCTGTTTTGGCACTTGACTTCATTTCACTTATGCAGAATTACAAGACATCATTTATATACAATTAATCAACATATTCTGCATATCTAGTTAAAGTCAATATGACTTATAGGCTACTACAGAATCTATACAAAGATGTATACAGAACTGTGCTACAGACTTATTATTACATAAGCTACTCACTCGATGGATAATTAGTTAACATCCGTCGGGACTATAATGAGTTATCCATCGGGACTATAATTCTTATCCGTCGAGTGCTATATTATTTCACTAAGTAAAAATCCACTTAGATGTTTTGTTTATGAAATCATCAAGTACACAACATATGCACAACAATCTCCCCCAATTTATGTCTACTGTAATTGTAGCCATAAATTAAGAGATACTTGATGATAACAAAACATCCTAAACATACAGCTTTAAAGATAAGTAGATAATACTGAAAGTGATTCAAATAATCAAAATGTACAAGGTTTGGCTCACAGTCATTTTCAAAATGCTCCTCTAGCCTGAGGAGATTTTTCTAGTTTCTTGAAGGTCTGGTTCTTCTTCCAAGCTTTCTGTTGTTTTCATTAATCTGATTTTGGAGCTGCCTGTAGAATTCCAGTTCATCAGATTCTGAGAAATCTAGTTTTTCTTGCATTTCTAAGAGATTCTCATTGCTAGAGATACTCAATTGGTCTTCTAATTTGAAGAATCTTCTCACACCCTTGTCATCCATGAACTCCATCAGCCAGTAAGGCCTTAGATGCACTCTTCTCCCTGTGTATGGGATGATTAGAGTCTTTGGGAGTGCATCTTTAGCTCTAACACTCCTTAGTTCTTCAATCTTCTTCAATACTAGTCTTCTTGCAGTTACATTGAACCCAAAGTTCTTCTTGAAGGATGAATAAACTTTAATCAGAACAGCTTGGCTCTCTTGAAGAATCCTGTGAAGAGGCCACACAATCTCCTTTCCTCCTTTGTACTTGAATACTAACCTTTCAGGTAGGTTCCTGTATGCATCAACTCCCCTCACTTCATCCAGTTCATCCAGATAGAGGTTTAGATCTGAAAATTCTTTGATGTCACATAAGTACAAGTAGTCTCCCTTGTTGACTTTGGGTTGAGCTTTGACTACTGACTTGGATTTCAGTGGTGACAGCTTCACTTTCTTGACTGCCCTTGACTTTGTCCTTTTTGGCTTTCTAAGGAATGATAAATTGAAGTCAGGCCTTGTGCTTTAGCCAGTTGCATGAGAAGATTTGTCTGAGTCTGTTGATTTTGAAGAAGGATAGCCACTGAATTCTCAATAACTTGAACTCTGTCTTCTAGCTTGGCCAGCTTCTTTTCAGAATCTGATTCTCTCCTCAATCTTAGTAATAGATCTTGCATGGTACCATATGGCATGACTGAATCCAGCTTCTCAGAATTGTAGGTCTTCAAGTCAGCTATATCCCTTTTTAGTTCATCCACACTCAGATTCTGTCTTAACTGCTGGATCTTCATGAGATGTAGAGAGTCTAGATGAGCTTGAAGAATAGCCTTGGTACCAGCATTTGAAGTTTCCTGAAGGGCCTTTTGAATAGCCATCACTTGCTTAACCAAAGAGACACCAAATTGTCCTGGTGTAGATTCCTTTGTCCATGCCCATTCAGGTAAATCTGAAACAGAACTTGGGCCTTCATCTCCCCCTAAGTTCATGCTTCCATCCAAAGAAACAGAGTCATCATCATTAGAATTTACTTCAAATTCTTCAGATGGCTCACCAGCTTGAGAAGGCATCCTATTAACAGCAGCTTTATCTCTTTGAAGAGATTCTGAGGTGTGTACTAAGTTCAAAGTCTGCTCTGCCTCCACATTGCCCTGAGCAGCCAACAATTGATAGGCTGACACAGGATGAGTAAAAGTGTCAACATTCAAGAAAATGTTATCAATTACAGCTTTGTAATATTGCTGGAATTGTCTTCCCTTTTCAGCATCATCCACAATCATTGACTCACTAGCAATGGCTGGATCCACCCTTATTTCTCCTGCACCTGCTTTTCTCTCAAAATCTCTCTTTTGTTGCATCAGGGTCTTACCCTGGCTCCCTACCCTCACACCCTCACCTTTACCTACTAAGGTGGGACTCCTCTCACTCACTTTTGCCAATCCTGAATAAATGGATTGCTGATTTTCACTCTTTTCCTCTCCTTTTGCCTGGGAGCAACCCAGCCTCTCACTCAATACACTCTCCTCTCTCAGTCCTAAGAGTGACTGTATAACCACTAAATCTTCTGCACTTGAAATAATTGAAGTTTGAAGTTGTGCAGAGATACTCAACGGATAAGTGATATCCATCGAGTGAGTGGTAATGCTATCTGACGGATAACTGCTGTTAAGTTTATCCGTCGGGATACAATCACTACTCGATGGATGAGCAATATCCATCGAGAGAGTAGAAATGAATGAGGTGGGAAGAGAAACTATTGTTGACTCTGTGTTGATTGAAGATATTTGAGGCACAAATGTCACAATAGAATCTGAAAGAATTGGCAAGTGAGCCAACAAATCATCTAAAAGATGATGCTCACTTGCACTAGATTTTGGCTTCCCCAACAGAGTTAAAGAAGGGGAATCAGGATTGAAGTGTTTATCATATCCACTTCCAGAGAGTTTGTTGGTGAGTATGGTGTTTCAGATGCTTCTATTGTTAGAGATTTTAGCTGTGACTCCACATTTATTGGAGCCACATCAAAATGAATTTGAGAAAGTGCAGGGACTGTGTCATTAGCACTAGTTTGCACTGTGTGTGTGCCCTGTGCATCCCCAGTGGTTTTGGATTTCTTCTTTCTTGTGTAAGTTTGGGGTGAGCTTGTGTCCATAACCCTTTTGTCTTGTGCTCTTGGCTGGGAGCTTTGTTCAATAACTACATCCTTTTGGGAGGATGCAGCTAGAAGTGAGCTTTTGTCCTTTTTAAGCACTGCAGTTTGTTGAGAAACTGCAATGTGGCTAGGTTGGGATTCACTCAACTCTCCAACCTTATTCTTGGGGTTTCTTTGATGTTCACCCCTTCCCTCACCTAACTTACCCTCCTTCACACTCCCCTCTTTGGTTTTGGTGGATTTTGCAACTGGTACCTTTTGAGAGATACCAGAGGGGGTTTTCTTTGATTTGGATTTAGAAATAACAGTAGTTTTGGCAGCTTTGGTAGGCAACTGTTTGGTCATTGTCACGGTTGCCATAGCTACTCCTGAACTCAAAGAAATTGAGGAGGTTGGAATAGTTGAAGGAATGGATGAACTTACCTCACTTACCTGAGGTGCCTGCATTACAGGAAAGTAGAACATTGGCACATTCTTGTGATGGTTGGCCCTGTTCAAATCTGCAATGATTCTTCTCTCTTGAACCCAACAAGCTAGTTTGTAGTTTGAGTTCTCAAGCACAATTTCTTGACATAGATGGTTAGCCAATAACATGAAAAATCTGGCATAATATACATTCTTTCCCCTTTTAGCTAACTCACCTAATTTAAAGTCTAACTCATACAAGACAAGGTCACTGAAATTGTAAAATTTATCCATAACTTGCATGTATAGCATGGTAAGCATGGAAATGTTCACAGAATCAAAATTACTGATTTTTCCAGAGAAAACCTTAGTAACTACATCACACATGAAGCTCCACTCCTTCCTAAGACCCATTCTTCTAATATCACTTAGTTTAGAAGTAGGAAGTGCATAATGCATGGAATTAAGCATATTGATAAGATCAGTGTCAGTGTGTGGTGAAGTCACATTATTATCAGGAATTTTGAAACATGCTTTTATCACATTACTATTGATACAGAATTCGTTACCTTTGATGGTTAGAGTGATGGTCTTGTCAGTAGAGTTGTAAATTGCAGTGGTCCACATCTCTTCAACAACTTCACATAAAATTGTGGGTGATTCCAGCATTGCGTAATTTAACTTGCAGTTCTTCACAAAGTCCATCATCTTGTGATAGTCTTCTAATTGCTGAATACCCTTATTGACCAAAGCAGTGAAGTTGTTCTTCTCATAAATGAACCCAGTTTGAGACATAATCTTTACTACAGGTGCCATTGTTAGAGAATGAAAGCTTGAAGAGAAAGAGAATATTTGCTTGAGAGAGAATGAAACAAAGGCAGTTGAATTTGAGAATGATAAAAGAAAATAATTGGAATGAAATAAGCTTTTATACTATCTCAAAAACAACGGATAAAAATAATAAAGAAGAGTAAATTAACCAATAGAAATTGCATAAAATAGCCGTTTCAAAAATAAACTGTAAAAATTCCACCCATTATCCGTCGTGCAATGCTTACAAACTGTAAGTATACTCGATGGATAATGTTCAGGGAATTAACGGCTGAGATTTAGACAATTCGACGGATGAGGATAAACAGTTATCCGTCGAGTTATAAAAGATTCCAGAAAGGTAATTGATTTTATTGGAAAATAGTATATCGACGGATGACTAAACTCGATGGATAAGGGTCATCCGTCGAGATGCAAATTTTGATTTAGCCAAAATTTCATCCAAGACTTAAAAATCAGCTAAATTTCTGGCTACTTTTCAACTTGCAAAATAACTCAAATAAATTAAGAGTAATTAAGCATACCTAACTCACTTACCAACCTTGAAATGTGGATTCATCCAGTGGTTTGGTAAAGATATCTGTAAGTTGCTTCTCACTTGGAACAAAATATAATTCCACAATACCATTCATCACATGTTCCCTTATGAAATGGTACTTGATATCTATGTGCTTTGTCCTTGAATGTTGCACTGGATTTTCAGTGATGGCAATTGCACTTGTGTTATCACAGAAAATAGGAATCCTTTCAACTTGCAAACCATAGTCCAGCAATTGATTTTTCATCCATAAAATCTGTGCACAGCAACTGCCAGCAGCAATATATTCAGCTTCAGCTGTAGAAGTAGAAACTGAATTTTGCTTTTTACTGAACCAGGACACAAGCTTGTTTCCTAGAAATTGACAGGTTCCTGTTGTACTCTTTCTGTCAATTCTACAACATGCATATTCTGCATCTGAATAACCAGTTAGATCAAAACCAGAATCTCTAGGTTACCAAATGCCAAGTTTGGTTGTTCCCTTGAGATATCTGAAAATTCTCTTAATAGCTATCAAGTGAGATTCTCTAGGATCAGCATGAAATCTAGCACACAAACATGTAGCAAACATTATATCTGACCTACTAGCTGTTAAGTACAGAATTGAGCCAATCATGCCTCTATAACTTGAAATATCCACAGACTTTTCAGTAGTGTTTAATTCAAGCTTAGTTGCAGTGGCCATGGGAGTTTTTGCAGATGTGCAATCCATTAGATCAAACTTCTTTAAAAGATCAAAAATATATTTAGTTTGACTAATGAATATTCCATCACTAACTTGCTTAACTTGTAAACCAAGAAAGTAAGTCAGTTCTCCCATCATACTCATTTCATACTTACTTTGCATCAATTTGGCAAACTTTTTGCAAAGTTTCTCATCTGTAGAACCAAAAATAATATCATCTACATAAATTTGAACAAGTATGCTAGAGCCATTAAAATTTCTGAAAAATAAAGTTTTATCTACAATACCTCTTGTGAAGTGATTTTCCAAAAGGAACTTTGATAAAGTGTCATACCAGGCTCTAGGTGCTTGCTTCAGTCCATAAAGTGCTTTCAGAAGATAATAGACATATTCTGGAAAATTTGGATCTTCAAAGCCAGGAGGTTGACTGACATATACTTCTTCCTCCAAATCTACATTCAGAAATCTACTTTTGACATCCATTTGATAGACCTTGAAATTGGCATGGGCTGCATAGGCTAAGAATATTCTGATGGCTTCAAGTCTTGCAACAGGAGCAAATGTTCCATTAAAATCTATTCCTTCTTGCTGACAATAGCCCTTAGTAACCAATCTAGCTTTGTTCCTGACTACTATGCCATTTTCATCCATCTTGTTTCTGAATACCCACTTGGTGTCTATTGGATTCTTTCCTTTAGGCTTGGGTACCAGCTTCCATACTTTATTCCTTTCAAATTGGTTTAGCTCCTCCTGCATAGCTAAAATCCAATCAGGATCTAACAAAGCTTCTTCTAACTTCTTTGGTTCTTCCTTTGACAGACAGCTGCTATATAGACATTCTTCCTGAGTTGCTCTTCTTGTTTGAACTCTAGAAGACACATCACCAATGATAAGCTCAAAGGGGTGATCTTTTGTCCATTTCCTTTGCTGAGGTAGATTAGCTCTAGATGAAGAGGCCTCATGACTGTCTTGATGTGTGATTGAGTTTTGATTGCTAGAAACTCCCCCTGAGTTTATGGATCTTTGATTTGAGAAGGGAGAATTTTCTGTAGGTGATCTGTCTTGACCTCCTGCTCCTTTTGATAACCCGACGGATGGTGAATTTTGATTATCGACGGATGAGGCAGGTTGTCTTCCGACAGATAACACAGATTGCCTTTCGACGGATGAAGCATTATGCAACTCGACGGATGTTGAGTTTTGTGCTTCATTGGTGGTAGATTTGTCTGCATTATCCTTAGACACTATTTCTTGATCACTCTTATCATCACTTTCATCACTAACCATCTCAATATTGTCGAATTTGAGGCTCTCATGGTGATCTCCATCTTCCAGTCCTTCAATCTTTTTATCATCAAACACAACATATATAGATTCCACAACAATGTTGGTTCTTATACTGTAGACTCTATATGCTTTACCAACAGCATATCCAACAAAAATTCCTTCATCTGCTTTCGCATTAAACTTCCCATTTTGATCAGTTTGATTTCTCAGGATATATTATTTGCAGCCAAAGACATGAAGAAAGTTTAGAGTTGGCTTCTTGTTCTTGAACAATTGATAGGGAGTCATGCATCTTGCTTGATTAATTAGAGAAATATTCTGAGTGTAGCATACAGTATTTACAGCTTCAGCCTAGAAATATGTTGGAAGTTTAGATTCTTCAAGCATTGTCCTTGCAGCTTCAATAAGTGATCTGTTCTTTCTTTCCACTACTCCATTCTGTTGTGGAGTCCTTGCTGCTGAAAACTCATGCAAGATCCCATTTTATTCACAAAATGCTCTCATGACATAGTTTTTGAACTCAGTTCCATTGTCACTCCTGATTCTTCTAACTTTGAAATCAGGATGATTGTTAATTTGCCTTATGTGATTGATGATGATTTCACTAGCTTCATCTTTAGACTTTAGGAAATATGTCCAAGAGAACTTTGAGAAATCATCTACAATTACTAGGCAAAATCTTTTCCTTGAAATTGACAATACATTGACTGGTCCAAACAAATCCATGTGAAGCAGTTGCAAAGGCTCTTCAATTGCTGAATCAAGTTTCTTCCTGAATGATGCTTTAATCTGCTTCCCTTTTTGGAAGGCATCACACAGTCCATCCTTTGAAAACTCCAATAGAGGAATGCCTCTTACTAGTTCTTTCTTTACCAGCTCATTCATGGTCTTGAAGTTTAAATGGGATAGCTTCTTGTGCCATAGCCAGCTTTCATCTTGACTTGCTTTATTGAGAAGACAAGTTACAGATTCTGCTTTAGTTGAGTTGAAGTCAGCTAGGTACACATTTCCTCTTCTAACACCAGTGAGAACCACTTTGTTGCTTTGACTATTAGTCACAACACAGGCTTCTTTGTTGAAGGTTACTGAATTGCCTTTGTCACAAAGCTGGCTGATACTTAACAGATTGTGTTTGAGACCATCCACTAAGGCAACCTCTTTAATGATGACATTGTCCTTTGAAATCAAGCCATATCCCACATTATAACCCTTGCTGTCATCTCCAAAAGTAATACTTGGGCCAGCTTTCTCCTTAAACTCTGTGAGCAGGGTAGAATCACCAGTCATGTGTCTTGAACAACCACTATCCAAGTACCAAAGATTCCTTCTATTTCCCTGCACACATCAAAATCAAATCATGTTGATTTTGGTACCCAAGTTTCCTTGGGTCCTGCCTTGTTAGCTTTCTTCTTCTGTTTCTTAGGTCTTAACTCATTTGACTTAGGAATTTCAGATTCTTCCTTAGTTATTTGGGTTGGGCCTTTGAAACCATTTAATGCAACATAATTATCATGCATATTATGGTTACCAGTAAATGGCATGCTTGGTGTAAACATGTTATTCCAGTAGGGCATGCTAAATGGCATTTGAGGCATACTGTATGCAGCATAATATGGATTAGGTACAAATGGCATATTAGCAAACTGTGCATTCATGTTCTGTGTAGGCATAGCATTAATAGGCATGGGAGGCATTGCATTCATGTTAGGAAATTGAGACTGAACAGACATGGGAGTAGGCATGGTAGATTTGCAATTAATAGACAAATGATTTACACTACCACACTTGACACAGATTTTTCTAGGAGCATATTTATCAGGTGTGTAGTTATTGTGTTTGTTAATCCCTACTTTACCATTCCTATTATTTTTCCTTTTAGTCTCTATTTTTACCTCAATTTTCTCAAGTCTGTCACTTAACTGTTTGACAGTCATGTGACCAACATTAGCCTTTTTCCCTTTCTTAGCTTGACTTTACTCTCCTGAAACAAAGTTCTTGGAAATAGACCCATACTTCTCATTTAGCTTGATTAGTTTGGCTTTGCTAATGGGCTTGCTCACAGCCGACGGATGAGGATTTTCATCTTTCGACGGATAACACTTTTTGTTATCCGACGGATAGTCCTCATCATCTGTCGAGTCTACATCTGTCAGCAAACCATCTACCAAAATAGGTTCTAGTTTCTCTTTATTCTTTTTCCAGGCTTCATCCCAAAAAGACTCAATTCTTTGAACTTTGGTGATTTGAGCATGGACATCCCTGGATGTTTTCCATGCTTTAATCACCTCTTATTCACGCTCGAGCTGCTTCTTTAAAATATCTTCCTTTTTCAAGGACTCAGTTAATTCCTCATTGGCAATCTTACACTCAATTTTTAGTTTCTCAAACTCAACAAACTGAGACTCAAGCACATTATTCCTCTCACTTAAAAACAAATTGTTTTCTTTAATTTTAGCATTTTCTTTAGTAAGAGACTTAAGTGTAACACACAAATGATACAATTCTGTAGACATGTCATTTATGGCATCATTACACTCAGCTTTAGATAAATGTGCAAGGTTTGTAGTGCTTACCTGATTGCTTGAGGAACTTGACTCTGTTTCATCAGACTTGGCCATTAGGGCTAGATTGACATAGCTGACATCTTCATCTTCATCCAAACCATCTGCAGCCCAGTCATTCTCTTGTGTAATGAAAGCCCTTTCCTTTTGTTTGAGTAGATCAAAGTATTTTTGCTTATAATCCACAGAACCTTTTCTTACTGGAATCTGACTTTCTAGACTCATTTGCAAAATGCCCTGCCAAGCCACATTTGAAACATTTGAATTTTGACTTATCCACCATGTTTCTATTTGGCTTGGCTGCTCCAAAGTTCTTTTTGAACTTGAGCTTGGAAAATCTCCTGGAAAGAAATTCTAGGTGCTCATCAATGTCCTCAATGTCATCTTGGCTCAATGAATCTTCACTTTCTGCTGCAAGCCCCTTGCCCTTACTCTCACAGACCTTTGAAGTTGTTTCTACAGCTTCCATCTTCACTTCCTTCTCCTTTTCCAGATTAGCAACTAGTGCAATGGATCCTCCTTTCTTCTTTCCTCTCTCCATCCTTTCATCCTGCTCTATCTCAAGCTCATAGGTCTTCAGGATGCCATACAGTCTCTCCAAAGTAAACTCTTTATAATCTTGTGAGTTTCTCAATGAGACTGTCATTGGTTTCCATTCATTTGGTAGAGATCTAAGGAATTTCAGATTAGAGTCTTTAGTCTGATAGACTCTTCCATGCAACTTAAGAGCATTTAGTAGTTTTTGGAATCTACTAAAAATATCAGTGAGTGACTCACTATCCTCATTGTGAAAATGCTCATATTGCTGAATCAAGAGCTGCATTTTATTTTCTCTAACTTGCTCAGTGCCATCACAGATTATCTGTATAGTATCCCAGACTTTCTTGGCAGTTTTGCAGTTTATAATGTTGTCAAACATGCCTGCATCAACTCCATTGAACAGAATGTTCATGGCCTTTTTATCCTTCCTGACTTGTTCAATGTCAGGATCAGACCATCCATGCCTTGGTTTGGGAACATATGGCTCGTTTCCTGTTATAGTTCTCATTGGAACATGAGGACCTCTTTCTATGCAGTCCACATAGGCCTCATCTTGAGAAAGCATATGAAGATGCATCTTTACCTTCCAATGATGGTAATTATCTTTATCAAGAAAAGGAATCTTGACTCCAATGTCTTTCTTGTTCATCTTGCTGAATTGTTTTGATCTTTAAACTCTTTGTAGATTAAGAGCTTGCTCTGATACCAATTGTTAGTCCCTTAACAATATAGCAAGAATTACAGAAGGGGGGTTGAATGGAATTCTTGAACCTTTTTCTCGAAATAAAAATGTTCAACTCGAATATAGATATAAATGTTTTGATTAGCACAATGCGGAATAGAAACTTAATTGAATTAAAACATAAGTAATTAAAAGCAAGAGTCTTTAAAAACTTTCTGGCGGATTTAAACAATTCCACCAGAGATATATATTATATATCGAGAGGACTCGGTGTGCAAGAATGCTCACAGCTGCTTACAAATCAAACTGCTGAAAATACAGGGAAATGCTAAGGATTTTGCTTACAAAGATTTCTCTGCTTTTGTTTCTCAACACTTATTTTTCTATTTGCTACGTTCTTGGTTTATATATTACCAAGATTATAAAGTCAAAAAGACTGAATAAATATAAAAACTATCAGTCTTAAGCTTTGCTGCTTTTCGTCCTCTATTACCCAGATAATGGGCTTCCACAGTAGATTTGTATACATCTCGACGGCTGTGCTCAGCTTTCACTGTTCAACTGCTGTTTGAATTCTTTACATGATCATCCGTTGGATTCTATGAACATCCGTTGGATTTATGATCATCCGTCGACCTTCTGAACATCCGTTGATGGCTTCAATGATCATCCGTCGACTGCTATATTAAACATCCGTTGATAGTCATTTGATCATCCATCGATGGCTTTGTTAATCATCCGTCGGTAGCTATTTTGGCACTTGACTTCATTTCACTTATGAAGAATTACAAGACATCATTTATATATAATTAATCAACCTATTTTGCATATCTAGTTAAAGTCAACATGACTTATAGGCTACTACAGAATCTATACAAAGATGTATACAGAACTGTGCTACAGACTTATTATTACATAAGCTACTCACTCGATGGATAATTAGTTAACATCCGTCAGGACTATAATGAGTTATCCGTCGGGACTATAATTCTTATCCGTCGAGTGCTACATTATTTCACTAAATAAAAATTCACTTAGATGTTTTGTTTATGAAATCATCAAGTACACAACATATGCACAACACTAGTATTGGTTGTGCTTATTCGACTTATGTGCGTAGCTAACATATAAGATAGTGTGTTAATCTCTATTGAAGTGACAGTGAATATAGAGGTTTTGAACTTGCCATGCTACCATAGGTTCATGTGTTATTGTTATGCATGATTTGTAGGTAATTTTAACCATCTTACTTTCCCTATTTAATCAAGATAGATAACTTGCGTATTAAACCGTTATGTTGTCAAATTCTATAGACATATATGGTCTCAACATAATTGGTGTATATTCAACTTATATCTCTTTTTTGGATGTCTGGTAGTAGGGTATTCGTACATTGAAAGTTGGCGTTTACTAGTTTCGTGTTATCTGATTAGTGTCATCACCATTACATGCTAATGTTAAGAATAAAAGGCTATTGAATGAAGTATTTAATGAAGTTAGGATCCCACATTTGTCATATATATTAATTCAACCATTCTTGTTCTCTTAGTTATAATTGTTAGTTTAATTCTTAGTTATAAACAATCTCAACTTGTTATTTGTCTTAGCATTGGATAATAACCATATCATTGTTGCATAGGTGCATATTCTTAAATTAACCAAAGAGTATATGTGGGAATGAATTTGATCTAAACCTTATACTACTTGCGAACGCGTATACTTGCATCTATTATTAGCGCGTGTTAACGTCCTAACATCTTCCAACACTCAATACTCAAATCACTAATTTTATCACTCAAATTTCTTCTACTTACAATGAAACACTTGAATCTACTTCTCAAGTGTTGTCAAAATCAAGTGACACAGTTCAAGAAACTGTGATCACCGCCCAGGAACCACATTCAGTTGGTTTGAGGCTACATGCTGTGGTAGACCTTGATGACACAAACACAAACACAGGGGTTTCATCAGTTTTTACTAAAGACCATGTGATGGTACCTTCATGTACAAATCAATCTTCAAATATTGAAAGGTTTGAGGGTAGTACTCCTGAGGGGGAGCTATCTAAATCCTCTCCAATTCAATTGGAGGTTCCTCATGTAGGGACAACTCCCCTCAAAACCCTGGTTGAAATTATTTTTCGATATAAGCTGGGAGTAAAATTTCCAATGATCCAACTCTAGGGGAGGAAAGTATAGCACATTCAAGTGCCAGTTCTTTGCAAAAAGAACAAGGGTTTGATGCCATGGTACCTGACAGTAACCTGGTAAAATCCCCTCCATTTTAAATGGAGGTTCCCACTCTTGGTGAACAACACACTGTCATAACCACAATTCCTACTGTGAGTTCAACTGTGACTCCTGTCATAGAGTTACCTACCTCCATACCCTCCACCTCAAACCAAACAGACATTCCTTCCACCTCAAACACTACACCTCAACCCTCTCACCTTCTAACTCAATGGCTGCAAGATGCTCAAGCCCAACCAACCACAGTAAATGATCTTTTGGTTGAGATGCTTACAAGCCTAGACAACATTACCCAACAACTCCTTACAATAGATATATCAAATCAAGACTATCAAGCGATACTACTGTCATACAAGGAGGATGTTGAGGAGCAGCAAGAAAAGATTGCAGATAAAGAAGATGGTAATGTGGATGCATGGCTCTCTAAAGACTTCACAACAACCATGGATGAGGCCTTAGAAAAGTTCAAGGAGGAGTATGTCATAATTTTAAGTAGCAATGCTAAGGTTCTCAATCCTTAGGATGTCTATGATGCTGTGACAGAGGTGTATAAAGCTCAATTGAAGGCCTTTCACCATATTGGAAGAGCCATGGAAAGTACCCTGGTCAAGCATCAGAATAAAGTGAAGAAAATGGTCAATGACAGGATTGATGAGTTGATGCCTACCTTTCAGGAAATCAAGACCAAGTTCAATAAATTCACAGACAGACTACAAGCTCTATCTCTCACTCCTCTGGAAGAAAATAAGGCCAAGCTAAGGGAATATTTCAAAGCTCTACATGAAGTGATCCAACATCAAATCACTCAACACAATGACACAAAGGTCAAGGTGGATCAACTTCATAAGGCTAGATTTGAACCTTCAGCTTTGGTCATAGAGGAGGTGAAGAATGTTGTCCAGAATTCTGTTGGTTCTTTAGCTACATCTAGTTTACAAACCTTGTCTGCATCAACAATCCTACAAATCTAAAGCCTACAAGATCAAATATCATCCCTCTAATCTTCAAATACTTCTCTGACAGTTCAAGTTTCCCAACTAACAACTTTGGTGCAGAGTCAACAACAGGTAATGAAGCCCCTAGTAGACTCTCACAAACATCTTCAAATGCAAAATCCAGTCTCTTTGGGTGTTATTATGGGTGCTTTAAACATACCTCTAACTGCCCTACCTGAAGCTGTTAGGCCAGAAATTCCCAATCCTCTACTCCTGCCCGCTACCAAGACTAAGGGGGAGATAGAATCTAGAATTCAACAATCAAAAGAAGCTGGGAAATCAACCACTTCACACTTGGGCCAAAGCTGTAATAACTCAAATTTTTAAGACTTTGTAAAAACACTTAATGAATAGTAACCCTGACAGACGAGGAAAACTTTTTAGCCCACACTATATTGTGTATGATAAATTGAGTTTCGGAGTTGATAACATGATTATACGTACCAAATGAGTGTATGTAAACACTATTAGTTTTCGAAGAAAACAAACTTTGAAAAATGACCGTATTTACCAACCATTAAGGATTACGGGAATCACAATATAATTACAAATTTAAAACCCTACGGATTTATATCCAAGAATGATACTTTAAAACATAAAAAATGTATACGAAAGGATTTACACCACGGACCGTGTACGAGAAATTATTACGAAAATGATTAAGCGACCGAACAAACGTGTAAATGAATAAATAAACGTATCGAACTAAATAAAAGAAATAATCATGGCTAGGTTACCAAATAGTAACCTAATCTAGGAAGGGATGACAACCTAAGCTAGTAAATAGTAACCATGAATAGTGCCAAGGGGTACTTAGCTAGTAACCTAGCTTTGAATTTGTGCAAGCTAGCAAAGATATGTATTAGATATGCACAATTAGGATTATATACACACACAAACACAACACTTGTCCAAGAAGCATCCAAGAAGAAAAAGACAAAACTCTCTCTCTCTCCCAAAACCCTTCCATTCGGCTTCTTCAAGAAAAAACAAGAAATTAAAATCAAAACCCTAAGTTCTAGTCATGGAAAAAATCCCCCATTAATTCTCAAGTTCATACATCCTAAACTAAGGTAAGATAAATTTTTAAGCTAATTTTATCAAGGTTTGATGGGTGAAATAAATTCAAGAAAGATGATAATGAATAGTATGAATAGTAACTTTTCTTTGGTTTCTTGATTTTAGTGGTTGATCTAGGTTCCAAAAACCTTACCAACCACTCCCAAGACTTCACCATTATCTAGAACACATCTCAAGATTTTAAGAAAGGTATAAATTTTTGACCCATCTTTATTTTAGGTTTAAGTTCAAGAATCTTTTGGGACATAGTTGTAAACTTAGTTTTGGTAGTTGATTTGTTGTAATCTTGATGTTTAGTTAATTAGATTTAAGGTTGATTATTATTTCCTCAAGAACATGATGTTCTTGAGAGGAGTTAGTGTGGTGATGATTATTTGATGATTGTTGGTGGTATTATAGAGATTTAAGGCGTAAACCAAACTCAGATCGTAATCGTAATCTCGCTAAAACGAACAAAACACAACATTAAGTTTCTGCAGAAGGTTCCGAATGAGTAAACTGTAGTTTCCTGAAAAGTAATACTTGATTATGATATAAAATGTTATAAGTATCGTTTAGGCTCATTAATCGCTTGATTCCGATTTACGGATCAAAAGTTATGACCGTTTTACAAAAAGTGATTTACGCGACAAAACTGCTACGAATTACGAACTTTGGAAATGGAAATGACCGTCTTAACAATATTCATAAATCATGAAAGTTTTACAGAGAGTATTAAATAGAGTTCCTCAACTGCTATAAAAATTTCAAGTGAAAATAATGATTTTTCAATTATATAAAAATATCGGAACCAAGACCGCGCGATTAGAAAACCGTTAGAATTCATAAGCGGGGCCGACGATGAAAATATAAACGGACATAAGGTACTTCGAAAAGGAAGCGACCGTGACATGAACAAGTAATTAAAGGAATAATAAGGGTACTATAAGTTGAGAGAATGAATAATAAGTAGCATATGAGTACGAGTCACCGTAAATTTGAATGAGATCTAACGAAACGATATATGTTTATGGTTATAAATTTCCGAGCGGACCCTAAAGCATCCTCCACCTCGAAATACCCGGGCAAGTTTACGAACCCAACTCCATATACTGTTGTGTTGTGAAAGGATTGTTTTATTATCTTTTGCATAAATTCCATGCTTGCCATGATACTAGTATTTGAGTTTTCGCATATAATAGAGATGGTGTTATGATATGTATATGTCATAGAATGTTTAACGCCACCACGAGCGTGGTGTATAATTATAAGACCGAGAGTCGTTCGGAGTTTAAAATGAAAACTCGGGAATCATTCTGGTGATGTTTTAGGACGATTAAAGTATGTAGTAGTTGTATTCCAAGGGACACGACATACCCTTGCGAAATATTAAATACCTCGAACTTTTATCAAAACGATTTCCAAAAATCGTATTCCCTCAACTATATTTAATTACCCGGATGATGGATATTAATTAATTTATTCATTTAAAATAGGAGAATTATTCTCCAATGATTATTTATTTCAAACTCGATTAATTATTAAAGATTTCTTTAATTATCTAAATATAAATTAGTTGAGGAATATTATTTAAAATATTCTTTTAAAGTATAATTATTTGAGGTTTAATTATTTAAGGATTATTATTTAATTAATAATTATGTATTAAATGATTTAATATGATTTAAAATCATAAAACCTGATTTAAAATACTTTCGGATATTCGGAAAATCATTCGAATAATTTAAAATTGTCGGAGAATATTATCTCGGCTTATTTTAAATATTTTGAATATAGTTTCAAAAGAAACTCCCCCTAATTTAATTATCTATTGACAACGGTAAACTCATATCCTTAGTACTTCCTCCGGAAATTCTAGGAAGTACATGTATATATACACACTAATAAGATAAGCTATTTCTATCAACAAGCAAAACACTTGGAGAACTTCGATATGGTTCAAGTTCTCGAGATATGATAGGATTATTTTAAGGACTTGGAGGGATAGACTCTAGTACTATGTGTACTAGGGAGACTACCAAAGGTACCGCAGGTGAAGGTACCCTGTGTACTCAGGAACTTGTGAAGTATGTGTGTATACATAAAATGGGACACGTAGCTTGTTAGGTCACACACACACTGTAGAGGGGGTGAATACAGTGTAAAGTACAATCAAATCGAACTTTAATATCTCAAGTAACAGAAAACAAACTTTATTGAAACAATAAACTCTGTTACAGTATGGAGCTGTTACCTCTCAGTGATGAACAAATATCACGAGAGCTGCTAGGGTTACTACGAATAATCTTCTCGAATATGATAACACTTATAGTGTAAACCCTATGTCTGTGTGTATATACTACACAGTTACAAGATAATCACTAATTGATATGGAATATAATTCTGCTTCCTAAAATATATCAATCAGATATCTTTTCTTCCAAGTATTCTATTCTTCATAGAATTCCTTCTTCATGCATATCTCTTCTTATGCTTATCTCGATCTTCTTTCCTTTAATCAGCTATTGTCCTTAACTGAATGTACTTCAGCACTTAAGTTCTGATATCCATCTTCTGATGATTATCTCCTGATAATATAAGTACTGATATCCTTAAGTCCTGACTTCCAGTAAGTACTGATTTATCCTATTTAAGTAAGATCTGAAAATTAAACATAAATTATATTAGCCATGACATTATCAAATATATCTAACAATCTCCCCCAACTTGTAAATTAGCATAATATACAAGTTTAACAGATATTTGATGATGTCAAAAACATTAAGTACAAATGCATGAGAATTAGACTAGATAACTACAACTTATAGTCCTTAAAGCTTTACCAATATTTAACTTCTGATAACAGCTTCAGTCTGTACAAATATCAGAATTTAATCAGTTGTAGATCTTGACTTGGCTTCATCTTCTGATCTCTCTAATGTCAGGAGTTGTTCTGAGATAGTTCTTCAACAAACATCTCTCAGCATATCTAAGTTCATCAATCATTCTCCTTTTAGCATCTTTAAGCTCTGCATTATCTTCACCAATTTGAAAGATTGCAGCCCTGAGATCATTAATTTTTACTTTTCTTATATCCTGATCCAGTCTGATCAAATAAGCTTTATCAAACTCAAGATTGAATTCCACAGCCCTGTAACCCAGAAAGGTAGTTATAATTTTAGCAGTGTTGGGCTTCATTTCAACTATATCACCCTTGTGATCTCTGTACTTTGGAACATATGTGCTGTCAGACTTAACAGAATAAAGCCTTTTCTGTCTCTGAATCTGATCCTTCAAATAGTTTGCAGCACTTCCTGTCAATCTATCATCCACTTGAAGTAAGAATAGTACATGCTCCAATTCTTCAAAATACTTCAATGGAATGGCATTTTGCCTTATATGATAAACCCTACCATCTATCATGAAGTACAACAAGATGTGTTCTTTCAAGTAGGTATGGTAAACCATTTGTACAGATTCCAGTTGATTCAATCTCTCAGGAGTTGCTCCAATACCTGGTTCACTCAAGGAAGTTGGATCATTGGTAGTGTTCTGTATTCTTCTTTCATCAGTACTTCCCAATCCAGTTTTATCTCTTGCTTCCTTTCCAGTAACTACTCTTGCTTCAAAACCACTTGCAGCAGTCTTCAAAGGTTGAGTCTGTTTTGCTTTAGTGAATCCTGTTAGGAGTGTCTTTGGTCTAACTTCTGATATCAAGTTAACTTGAGCTATGTCAGAGGTTACTTGCTTCTTTGGAATATCAGAACTTACTGTCTTTTGACTCTGAACAACTTGAGCCATGTCAGAGGTTGTTTTAAGAACTTTTCTTGAAGTCAGAGCAAGATGATCCTTTTCATCAGTGATTTCTTCATTCTCAGGAGGCACATAAACCTTGATAGGTTCACCAACCTTTTCTTTACCCTTGGATCTTGGATCTATCTGCGGTTGTGATTTAGCCAATGTTGCTTCAGTATTTGTCCTTTCTTTTATCACAATTCCTTTGATTTTTGGAAGTGTCTTTTTACCAGAAGCTTCAGATTTAGATGTGACTTTTTCTGATTTAAGTATGGCTTCTTCTTCCATTAAACTCTCCAAGTCCATTCCTGGATTATCCTGAAGAAATAACTGTCTTGACATTTCTTCATCAAGATCTAAAAGTTCATCAAAACTTATCCTTTTACCAGTAGCAGAACTAATTCTTTTCCCAGTATCAGAACTTGTCCTGTAACTTGTGATTTCAGCATTTCTTGATGAGAAACCTCTACCTTGACTATGACCTCTACCCATTCCAGAGTTTTCTTGATCATCCTTTTCATCATCCTTCCCTTTCAGTGTCTTGTCAGTCTTGCATTTGGACTTAATTACTTTCTCCCCCTTTTTGGCATCAGCAGGTAGTAGAAGAGAGACAAGCAATTCCACTGAGGCTTGGATTTCAGTAAGTTGAGATTACTGAGAAGCTTGATTTTTCAGAATATCATCAATCTGAGCTTGTTGTTTCTCTTGAGTCTTCTCAATATAAGCAATCCTGTCAAAGGTAGGTTGGAAGAACTTTTTCTTGTCAATTTTCTGAATTTGGTCATGTTTGATGAATTCTTCCTGAATCTTGTGTAGCTCTGCATGAGTAGTTGAATGGAGACCTTGTAGATGTTTAGTACTCAATGCAGTGACTCTAAGCTGGGTTTTAAAATCATCAGAAATTAACATTTCATCAGCTTTTGTCAAGTGCTCAGCAAGATGCTTTGCATTTGGAACACAGGAAACTGAGTTCCATTCCTTAGTCCACTCCTGTCCTGCAGGAGTTTCACTCCAAGGCACTGGTGCTTCTCTGGTAACAAACTTCTTAACAAGTTTAGATTTAAGAATAATTTGTTGAAGAGCATGTCCTGAAGGACCTGCTTCATCAGCATCTACATGTGGAGCAGCATCACCAGTATCTCCAGTATTTGCAGCATCAGAACTTACAGAATCAGTATCTTCTGATAAAACAACAGTGTGAGTAGCAATGGAGGCTTCAGCATCCTCTAATTGCTGATCTGGTTCTAAGTTCTGATCAACAGCCATATCCTGATGCTCACCTATATTCTGATCATCAGCATCGAGATGCAGAGAAGGTGTAGAAGAGAAGTCTGAATTTTGAGCAGCATCAGTAACAGGTGTTGTTGATGGATTAGTTGTTGTTGGAGCTTCTAAAAGAATTACTTCAGGCACAACCAAGGTCTGGATATCAATATCAGCACTTATGTCTGTATTAACAGGAGATACAGACTTTTGAACAGGAGACACAGATGGTGTGTTGTCCTTTTCAGGAACAGCTTCCTAAGATGGAGTTAATGAAGAAGAAGTGACTTTAGCAAATTCCTTTTCTTGTGAGATCAGAGATTCCTGATCTCCTTCCTTAGCTGCTGCTTCTTCATCATCTGAAACTGGCCTTTTTGCCCTCTGTTTCTTGTATCTCTTTGTAGATATGGATTCCTTGGGAGTTTTAGGAACAGTCATGCTTCTAAGCCTCTTGAGAAGCCTAGATCCCCCAATTTCAGAATCCTTCTGAGAAGTCACTGTCTCAGCTTTTTGGACAACAGGTTCTGATGCAGAAACCTGTTCCTCACTATCAGACTCATCTCTCAAAGCAATCCTCCTTCTCTTTTGAGGTGTTTGAGGAACAGTCTTTGTCCTCTTAGGTTTGGAAGATGAAGGATTCACAGTAGGTGCTGAGGATGAGGGTTGAACTGTCTGTGAAGTGGAGAGATATGATTTGATATATTGCCTAAGGGTTGGTTGAGTAGTATGGGTGGTAGGTGCTGATGGTTGTTGTGGTGTGTGGGAGGTGTTTGTTGGTTGGACATCAGGATAAACAGATATATAGGAATCAGGATCAGTATTTACTAAGATCTATTTCACAGACTGAGGAATCTGTAAAGGTCTAACCACTGGTTTCTTAGTGTCAGTATTTACCAGGTCATTAAAGTAACGTTTTGCAACTTTGAAAGGTGAAGTGAAGGTACTGGTTAGTCGAGGTTCATCAGTACAAAAAGTATATACAAGTTGACAGAATCTAGCAAAGTAAACAACATTCCTATCCTCTGTCATCCTATCCCCAATAAAACCTATTATAGCCGTTGCAAAATCAAAATGAGTTTGGTTTATAATGGCATACCCGATGTGCTGACTCATTATGGGGATGGCATCAAAATTCGAACACTTGTTCCCAAAAGCTTTAGTGATGCAGTCGAAGAAGAAGCTCCATTCCCTTCTGATATGAGCCCGATTCAACTGTCCAAGCTTTGCCAAACTCTGTTCATACCCCAAACTGGCCATTAACTCCTGAAGAGCTGATTCCTCTGGAATTGAAAAAGTACATCCTTCTGAGAGATGTAGAGCCTTGCGTATTGTACCAGGAGCGACTGCATATGAAGAATCACCCACTTCAAAAATAATACTAGGAGTACCATTTGGACCACCATTATCAAAGTTTCCAGTCCTCCAAAGTGTCAGAACTTGTTAGCTTGAGAAGACGGAAGGTTGGGTCAATGCATACCCGATTTCACTGTGTGCAAGAAGATCCTGCACAAAATGCATTTCAGACGGAACTTCAGCATTATCAAGAATTGCAGCATAGTTGTTTGGAACAAATTTAGCTCCATCAATGATCAAATCCTTAGGTGCCATGAAATTAATCCAAAAGACATCACTAAAAATTCGTAATGTCCATACCTTGTTCTGAAAGCTGTCTTCGGTATATCTTCTGGCTTAATTTTCAGTTGATGATATCCCGATCTTAAATCAATCTTGGAGAAGTACTTGGCTCCCTTCCGTTGGTCATATAGATCGTCAATTCTGGGTAACGGATACTTGTTCTTGATTGTAAACTTGTTGAGCTCCCTATAGTCGATGCACAGTCTCATGCTTCCATCTTTCTTCTTGACAAATAATACCGGTGCACCCCACGGGGATACACTGGGTCTGATTACTCCTTTCTCTAACAGCTCTTGTAATTGCTTCGCTAGCTCTTTCATCTCAACGGGCCCCATTCTATACAGGGCCTTGGATACCGGTTCTGTTCCAGGTGCTAAGTCGATTGCAAACTCAATTTCTCTATCTGGAGGAAGTCCTGGTAACTCGTCGGGAAACACGTCTGGAAATTCATTCACTACTGGAATATCTTCAAATTTCGCTGGCTCCTGACTCCTATCAATCGCATATGCCACGAAATGCTCGCATCCTTGTCGTACTAACTTCTTGGCTTGAATCATCGTTAAGAACTTCTTTACTTGTTTCTGGTCCTTGAACGTTACTATTCTTTCATATGGCGTTTTCACCATTACCTTCTTATTTCGACAATCTATCTGGGCATCGTGCTTAGATAACCAATCCATTCCTAAGATAACGTCAAATTCTCCTAGCTTAAATGGTATCAAATCTACACAAAACTTACTACCAGAAATCTCAATCACACTATTCCCACAAACTTGATTAACAGATACTCGTTCTTGATTTTCCAATTCCACAGTCATTATTTTATTTAAATACTCAACTAGATAATTTAACTTACTAACAAAATTTTATGAAACAAACGATCGAGTTGCTCCCGAATCTATTAATACTTTGGCACATAAAGAATTCACATTAAGCGTACCTGCCATGACATCCGTATCCTGGATAGCATCCTTCACAGACATGTCAAAAACTCTAGCCCTTGGAGTTTCATTCACTGATGGGGTAGACCCCATAATCCTCAATACATTACTGATTGGGGTTGGTGTCTTGCAATCCCTGGCTATATCTCCTGGCTTCCCATATTTAAAGCACGTAAATCCAATGGCTGGAACCTTCACTGCTGGATTCTGGATAGGCTGATCCTTATTTGCTGGCTCTCTTGCTGGATGATTTCGGCACTCCCTTAAATAGTGCCCTTTCTGATTGCACTTGAAACAAACTACATTTAACATATTACAAACTCCCCCATGCTTCTTCCCACATACTTGACAATCTGGAAAAGTTAATCTCAACTGATTTGGCTGATTCGCATTAACAGGACGGTTGCCCTGGCTTCCGTCGCCTGCATTTTGTCTCTTAAAATTAAAATTTCTTCCTGGCTGAAACTTGCCCTTCTTAAAATTTGGAAACTTCCCTGGTTGTGACTGACCTTCATTCCCTTCAAATTTTCTTTTCTTGCTTTCTTTCTCCTTTTGTGACATCTCACTCTCTGTCTCTGCGATCATAGCATTCTGTACAACTCCTGCATAGGTATCCAATTCAAAAATGGTTACCTTCCCTCTGATCCATGGTTTCAAACCTTGCTAGAATCTTTTAACCTTCTTCCTGTCAGTATCCACATACGACGGCACATACCTTGACAATTTCTCAAACTTACTCTCATAATCTGTCACCGACATGTTTCCTTGCTTTAGTTCTAAAAACAACAACTCCATCTGATCATGGACAAACTGAGGAAAATACTTTTCTAAAAACAATTCCTTAAACCTCTCCCAAGTAATAACATATGTACCTTCCAATATCTTCACCATCTCCCACTAATAGGTGGCCTCATTCTTCAAATACTAACTTGCAAACTCAACCTTTTATTCGTCCTTTACTTTTACTAAGGAAAATGTCTTCTCTATCTCCTTTACCAAACATTTGCTTCAGTCGGTTCTAAGGAACCCTTGAATTCTGGTGGGTTTACTGCCTGAAAAGTTTTAAAAGTTACCTGGGGATTGGTCTATCTTTGTTGTTGTTGTGCCAGGTGAACTATTTGTTGGGCCAAGATTTGAAGAATCTGGGTTATTGCTGGGTCTATAGGTCCTGGGTTTGCATTCTGGTTTGTATCATCTTGGTTGTTATTATTGTTATTGTTGGTTTCTTCATTCTGGGTGTTGGTGCGGGTATTTCTTCTGGGAGGCATTTTCTGTAAAGAATCAAACAACTTATTTAGCTTTTAAATCAAATTCTTTGCATAAAAGAAAAGTTTTGTAAAACAGAAATATCTTTTTTTGAAAACAGTTGTAACTAAGTAAATTGCATGCTTCTTTACAGAATATAAACAATTATGGAAAATAGGGTACATGGTATCACAGGGGTATAACTGGTGCAATAAATAAGGTAAAGTAAAACAGGTGCAGTAAAATGAATGACAATACTGGAAAGGAAAAAAGTACTGATATATATAGATCAAAAGTTTTGGGTAGTACAAGCGTAAAGACGCTTCGAAAGTGAAAGCAAAAGGGTACAACAACCTACTCACTAGTCAGCATAGCTAGTCTATAAATACAACCCAAAAGTCCGCTGATACACACTACACACTACTGTATATACTACACAAACATAACAACACTGCTCAGCATCTCTGGATCTCTGACTCATGGCAAGTCTGGACCTCCAATCTCCTCAAGCTCCTCTAGAACCCACTTAGCCCACTCCACTAGGAAATCAGGGGTGATGTCCTCATATGTAGCCTCAGCAATCCTCACTACAGCTGCTCTATGAAACGCCTGAAGCCTCTCTCGGAGTCGCCTCTCACCACTCCCAACCTCTCTGGTACGCATAATATGCAGTAACTCCTGAATCTGACCCTGTAGGAATCGATGCTCCATAAGGCAAACTGATGATATGGAACAGGATAGGAAGAGAACTGGAAAGGTACTCCTGTAACTGAGTGACTAGTAAAGCCTAAATCAGCAAGTGGGGGTCCTCTGATAGGTGGCCTCACGCCTGGAGGTGGAATAGCCTGCAATGGTACGGGCTGCAACACAGGTGGAGGTAGTATAGCCAACACTGGTGGAACAATAGGACGTGGATCCGAAGATGGTACTCCAATTGAAGGCTCTGAGTGATCAGCTGATACGGGGATAAAAGAGTCGGCCATCGCTGCTATCTGAAATCATATCGCAATATAAGAATCTCAAACCATGACGTGAATTACACTAATACCTATTATACCATAGCACTCAACATCTCGACGTTCTATCTTTCTATTCCTTACTTCTAATCCTAACCCTCTACCCATTCCTGTCAATCTAGGCTTGTGTCAGTGACTTATAACCTGTAGCTCTGATACCAAACCTGTGGCGCCCTCCAAACCCGGGTCAGAAGTTTGGGGTCCACACACACACCTTATTAACAACCTGTTTATAACAATGATAAAGATAATAATAATGATATGCAGTGACCCTACTTACCAACTACCATGGACAACAACAGGTTAAAGTATGCACACAAGCCCAACACACACTTATATTACAAATCGTTCAAATCCCAACTATTCCAACTCAACACTGAGTATTAAACATTATTACAAACTTTTATAAACTCAAATTAGTCCCAAAAGAAGCCTACTAGCTCAACTCGATCAACCTGAACCCCTAGCTCTCGCGCTGGACTGGGGATTCTCGGTACCAACTAGTTTCTTCTTAACTGGAAAAGAACATAAACAACATCGCACAAATGAGCTAACTAGCTCAGCAAGTCACAATGAAAAAACTGAGAATAATGATCATCAGGTAAATATGGTTATGATAACAAGTGAACAATGGATTATGATTTAGAATTGGATATTATATTTTAATTTTAAAAACCAAGGTTAGGCTACTGATCAGTCATGTACTAACCCTGAATCTGGTCCACAATTTTATAAAAACAATCCAATTCTACCATAATAACAGAACAAGCAGTAATAAACAATAAACAGGATCATTAACAACATTGGACGTTCAATAATGAAAATGGTTTCAATCTATATAAAGATCAATATGGCATTTCCAAAGCTAGGTTGCTAGGTAGTGATAGAATTGGATAACAAAAGAATCAGTGTTTCAGGGTTTCAAGGATTTGGTCTTTCAAAGCATAAGATACAATGGTTTGAGTGTATAAGCAATCTGGTTCAGTGTTTGATAATTATTTTGTATGTATTTGTGGAGTAGTATCATATATTTGAGGTTCGTATTTGGGGATACAACAATCAATGGTTTAGAAAGAATCAGGTTTACAGCTCAAGATCAATAACTGGAATCAGGGTTTAGGGTTCAGTGCTTCAAAGCACTTGTAATATAAAACAGGACTATCAATCACTATAATATCTCGAGAAAGTTCAAAACACTTGCCTGGTACTAGCTTACTACACTGCACTTGCTCTCAATCACCACTGTCTTACTCCATGACTATCTGTTTCCCTTTCTTTCGCCTTGCCTCTTCTGCTCACATATCATAAGCATCTTTTAATATTTAACTCATACGATTCTATTGGACACATACTTCTATCTACCATTCGTTTCACCCAAATCCGATTAACGGATTGAAAGTTACGCAATAAACAAGTAAACATCGAATATATTGACCGACAGTTAACCAACAAGTCACATATAACACATAACACGTCACATAATCAATAATATATCATTTATAAAGAAGTCTCGGGTCATAAATAGGCTTTCGGATATTTAAAATGATTTTTAAAACATTTTTCGGAATTAAAACAGATCGTTGAATCAATTTCGAAGTAGTAAACAAGTTTCGGTTGTCCAATTCTGGCTTCAAAACAATTTCATAATAATTATCGAGCCTTGAAAACAATTTAAAATAATATTTTAAAGCTCGAAACTATTTTTCGGAATTTTTAAATCATTATTAAATAATTAATTAAAATCAATTAATAATTAATTAAATCAATTAATCAATTAATTTTCGAATTAATTGACTAATTAATCAATTAAAAATTAACTGAAATTAATTAACTAATTAATTCAGATTTATTTTTGAATTAAATATAATTTTTGGAATTAAAATAATAATTTTTGGAATTTTCAGAAATTAAAATCGAATTTTTATAATAAAAATAAATAGGAAATATGAATTTTGAATATTTTTAAAACAGAAATCCAAAATTTGAAAGTTCTGGAAACCTCAGGGACCTAACTGTTTCTTCCCCAAAAGATAAGGTACTAAACTGTAATTTTACAGGGGGTCGCCGGAAAAGTTCTGTCTCGCCGGAGAAGACGATCCCGGCGTCCTCACCCCACCAACACCTCCAGATACGATCTACACATCACCAGGAACTTATTCATGCAATCAAAACACATCAATCATCCCTGTTCTGGCCGGAAAATGACCAAAACATTGCCGGTTTCCGGCGAACATCGAAAATCTTCAAAACACAACTCCCTTCGATTCACTAATCCTCTGTTAACGAGCTATATACCAATCGATTGCAAATTTTATAAGGAACATAATCCACTATAAATCAACAGCTAATAACTCCTAAACCAAAAAGCCCCAAATTTCAATTGAAAACATTCATACGGGTTATAAACCCTAATTTTAAAATTCGAGAATTAAACCCACTTTTGAGCATGTTATTGAACTCCAAATCAGACGTATGACATATGAAAATCATCAGGAATACAAGCTCTACAACATGCAAGCATCAAATCATACAAACAATCATTCGAACAAAAATTCATAATTTTAATAAAATTAATTCGAAAATAAATAATTTTTCAGAAAATAAACCTTGATTTCTGCAGTGATTTGGAACACAATCTGATAGAACACCTCAAAACCTTCGTTTTGAGTACTAGATCTTTTCAAACGGACTCCGGTAACACCTCCGATTGTTGGTTTGATTCTCAAAAAGGTTTATGAATATATGAATTTTCTCTGGAAATTTATATAATTACTGACTACAAATGATTTTTGATACGAAATAAAATACGGTAAAGGCTATTTATAATTACGGAAAATTAGTATCCCGTTGGATCATTCCGGATATAAAACGGTACGTTTATTTGTAAAAACTGAACCAAACGGTATTGGTTTTCGGGATAATTATCCAAATCAGTATAATTTATACTACAGTCTTGGTCTCAACGCCTGGTTACACGTACTACGAGGTGATAATTGGGATAGTTTAATAAAAAGCTCCCCTTTATCGAAAATACGGGTTTTATGGATTTACCGAGACGAATATTGTATCGAAAATGTTACGCCGGGACCCGCGCAGGACAAACCGTACACCGGATCGAAAAAGTCGAAACATGGAATATGCTCGGAATATTACAGTTAGGTTAGGAAGGAGTTCTCGGAAGAGTTTCGGGTTCCAAAAACATAACAACGGATGACGTCAGTCGGTTCCCGTTTTTATAAAAAAAATTTAAATACCCGAAAAAAGATTTTATAAATTTCATATGATTCTTATAAATTCATAAATCTACATAAAAATAATTAGGAAGATATGACAATTATCTATATTTTATTTTGGACATATAAAAATTAAAATACTCAATTAATAATATTTTAAAAACATCCAAACACATTTAACACTTAACAAATAATTCATAGAATAGATACTAAACATATATAATAATTATTTATTAGAAAAAATAATTACACGATATATCCCGGATATTACATATCATAAATGGGATTATACTTGAGTTTATCATACAGTCATTTCATACTGAACATTATTATGCTGGGCATTATAGCGCACACTTGTTTTCATAAATTGACACAACACAACAGTGAATCAAGATGCCTATCATGAAACTCACAGCCAGGAAACGGGTAGGAAACAGCCAACTGTTCTGTAGGATGTTTGGTGATGTACCTCAGGTAGATCGAATAAGCTGGATTGGTTTTCAGTTGTTTTTAGTCCGGCTTATTTACACGTATGACTTATGTAAGATAATAAATAAGAAACAAATATTTGGCTGATGGACTAACCTTACTTAAAGGTTATTTCCTCGGTAAGACTTAATTACTTTTGGGTTATAATAATTATCACTTTGTGGATTGATTTACTCCAGTAATGAATGGTTCGTTTCCAAGACAATAACCTATAAGTGTGTGTGTGTGATAAGTGTGGGGTTGTAAAGGTGTGAGTATATATATATTGTGATACGAGATAAGTGTTATATAGCATTCAAGATGGCGTGGCCTCCTAGATCCCTGACCCCGGATTTTGGGCGCCACAAAAGCTCTACTCAACTCAAACTTACTCAAGATATTAGTAAAGACAGACTCCAGAAAGCTATAGAAGGACCCTGTCAAGATAAGGAGTTCAATGAGCTACTCATAGTACTGAGAGTTTCTCTCTTCATAAGAAATACATCACCTACAAAAGAGCTTTGGTCAACAACATCAATTTTCTGAGAGTGGTGATTATAAAGAATGGAAACTTTTTAGAGGAAAGAATAGTGTCCAATGTTAATGATTGTGGTTTAGACAGGTGTCTACAGGTGTCTCTCTCAAATCTCCAATCTAAGAGAGCATTTGAGCTGGATGTTATAATTGATAGAGTTAATCCAGTTATTCTAGAGGACACCCAGTTGCTCAATAAACTTCAAAAGGCTCAGATATCTGCTTTTCCTCAAGCCTATCTCTATCCAAACAAAGGGGTGGCTTACATCTGCTCTTAAACCAGAAAGTGCAAATACTTCACAATCCCTAATAACTGTGTAAGGGGTAATCTAAGACTTATTATTACATTGGAAACTGATTCGAAGACAAGGAAGAAGAAGACAGCTGAAGATGATGTCTGCAAAATATTGAAACCATGTTGCCAACCACTCAATTCAACAACAAAGATGATTTTGATGATAATAAGCAGAAGAACAATGAGAAAAAACCTTTTGGCTCAAATCCAAGTCAATCTACCAAGGCATTTGGCAGTAAAGTAGAAGAGAAGAAGAAGGATGAGAAGAAGAATGATGATAGGAAGAAGGGTGAAGAAAGGAAGGTGGAGAAAAAGGGAGGAGAAGAAGGTTCAAAGAAAAATGTCCAAAAAATCCGAATCTGACAAATTGGAACCACCAAACCTAGAAAAACACTATCTCAACCAAACCTACCTCAAAAGCCTAAATTCTTGTATAAAAAAACTGCAAACACTTTACTCAAAATACCAATCAGATCTAGCCATGTCATACTAAAGAAAATCACAAACCTACCTTCATTCAAGCCTCCAACCAAAACTCACTTCAAGACTATTGGAAGAAAACCAAGGAAAATGTAAGCTGGTGTTGGTGTCATCTAGAACTGTTTCAATCAAAATGACTTTCTACCTCTAAACATGAGCATAACAGATGATGACTATTTTCAATAATTATCTGAAGACATTGTCAAAGTTTATGTTGTCTCTTTAGCAGAAGTTGGAATCTACTATTTGGATGGCTCCTTCATTTTGCTTAGAATGGAGGTAATGGAATCATTTTCAACCACAGAATTGAAGAGGGTACTTAGCTTGATGAAGGATAAGGACACAAGTATATAGATGTGAGCAGCTGTGATGTCTGAGAGGTTAAGGGAAAGAAATGAATGACATGCAAGATTAAAGGCTGAAAAGGAAGAAAAGGGATAGAAAATATGCTAAGGAGATAGAGATGTTTGAACATAAGTCTAATAAACTCAAGGCAAGGGGGTTGAGTAGGAAATCGAAAGATGGACATTTCCTGAACATTTAAATTGGCATATTCTCAAGATTTAGAGTTTGTTATCTCAATAATTACTCAAGCTGCTAGAAGCCTTAATAGGGACAAAAATAATTGAAGAACTACAAGTGCTAGTAAATCTCAAAGATCTCACTAGGAAAAAACCAGGCTATGAAAAATTTACTTGATGGCTGTAATTATTGAACTTATGTAATTATCAAATGTATAAAAGTTGTATTTGTTAATCTGTTAGTTTTTATGTAATTAATTTTAGCTTAGGGTTAGTATCGTTATCAGGCATGAATTTGTGATAAGCGATCTTCTCACAAATCGGGGGAGACTGTTGTGCAAGACATGCCTATATAATAACAACACTGAATCACATTGACAATCCTGAGATTTAGTTGTATGATAATCAATTTTGTATTTTGTATTGTATTTCTCGAGTCTATAAAAAGGTTAGAAGATTAGACTGGAGTATTTTACTGTGAACAAATTTAAGCTAAGGAATAAACTCTGGAAGAAGATCAAGCCATGATCATCCCTCAGAGAAAAGTGTAGAAGCTTGGAGTTGAATAAAACTGTTCTATGAAAAATGTTCAAAGTCAAGATATCGACAAGTCATAGATCAAGTTATATCGAGATGTCATTTGAGAAGTCTAGAGTGACTTATCGAGAAGTCCAAAATGGCTTATATAGAAGTCTCAGAGATATCGACAATTCAAATGAAGATATAGAGAACTGGAGATATTGACAAGTTATTTCTACATGTAGAGAACTCAGAGATATCGGAAAGTCAAATGAAGATGTGAAGAATTGGAGATATCGATAAGTCAATTTCTCATATAGAGATCTTATAGATATCGACAAGTCAAAAAGTTATATAGAGATCTCAGAGATATCGACAAGTCAATTCTATATTTAGAGATCTCAGACATATCGACAAACCATTTCACATGCAAAGATTCATAAACCTCGACAAGTCAATTCTACCTATAGAGAACTCAAGGATCTCGATAAATCATTATACTTATCGAGATGTCACCTCTCTATAAAACAAACTGGAATATCGACATGTCTCTCAAGTACAAAATGCAGACAATTTAAAGATTCAAGATTATCAGTCAACAAACAATCTATCATCTAGATTGAAAAGTCTACAAAGCAGCTGGAGTAATACAAGATCAAGGGCCAAGATTAACTAGAAAATGGATGGTCACAGACCTGCAAGATTTTGCACAGATTTTCTAAGCTAGAAATGGAAATAGAAAAAGGTTTCTTTAGAAACTACTTTAGTAAACTTTAGTGCAAGTTTTGTAAACCTATGTTGCTAGTCTATAAATCACGCAATGGTCCTTAGTTTAGTAGAATAAAACAAATTCAAATTTTCTTGTATTCTCTCAAGGAAGAAGCTGAGTTCTTTATTTTTAAGAACTTAGAATTTGTAGCAAGACAAACTTAAATAGTACAAATTAAGTGAGATTTGAAATACTGTGTTTGTTGATTTGTTTGTGCTAATATATTATCTCTATAAACTAACTGCTTTGTTCACACAATATCCAAACCAATTTTAAAAGGCTGAAAATCAAAGAAAACACATTCACCCCCCTCTGTGTTGCACTCAATATCTAACAGTTATTAAGTGTGTAATTACAAATTGGAAATGAAGGCAAGGATTAGAGAAATGATTGATAAAAGAGAATACAATAGAATTAGAATAAGGAGACTTTGTAATTTAAGCAAACTTGAGGGGTTAACTTGCAATTTGACAAAGTTAACCTAATAAAAACCAATTCAAACCTCAGACTTATCAAAAAAAAGAAGGAGCAGCCTTCTTCCCCCCATTTTGGAAGAAAAAATGAGCTTGAAGAGGAGGGAGAAGAAAAAGCGAAGCTTGCTTGTTTCTCCATCAAACATTGCATACAATAGCTTGAATCGAATGTCTTCTCGAGCCCGTTCTTTTAAAGGTAAAATCTATCCTACCCTCAAACTTTAGATATCCCTTTTCTTAATTTTAATAAGATAATGAATAATGTTTTTATAAAATTATTTGTTTGAAACTTAGAGATGAAAGCATGTATGTATTGTATATGTTATGGATTGATTTTTTAAGTAATTAGATGAGTTGTTGTTCAGTTTTGGAGAATGGGTTTCGCATTTTGCTGTAGTTTTATGGAGGATTTGACCGAGTATAGGGAGTATAAGGTGGATAGTGAGTTTGTGATTGATTGGTATTGATTTTGGAGTAATTTAAAAATAGAAAAATGTTACGTTTTAAGCCGTCGTAACGTCCATTTTACATTAACCCGTTTGGACAGTTAACTTCGGGATTTTCGACCCTCTGACCCAAAATATATTTTTGAATATTAGTTTTCTAGATGTTCTCTAGATCTTCCATGAGAAAACAATGCATTATTTCAATTAACGGTTTAGGAGAAATTGAAGTTTTAGTGAAAGCGGCGCAAATAGTAAAACTCCGTAGGAGACAACTTTTAAAATGTTTTTTGTGACGGCCTCATGCCCGGGGTCAAGAGTTGACGTCACCCAACACAAATACCAAAATATAAATGACAAGATTATTATTAATATATACTAACTCGACCCCGAACCAAGATCCGATCTAGGTTCAAGTATGATTCAGATTCTCAGTATTACAAACCATTTATTCAAAAGTCTGACACACTCTAACTTTATTCAGCAACTCATCAGACCGCATGTGGCCTGACAAACACTACCTTTGAGGAGCCGGGCCCTGAAGGGGCGGAAATACGGGTCTGTCTGACTGGTCTTCTAGGCATCTGTGACATATATACATAACAGGTTACAAGGGTGAGCTTAATCGCTCAGCAGTACCAACATATGAATAACAGGATAAAAACAGTAACGTAAACAATAACAGGAACAGAGCTATAATCATGGTAATAGCACAATATAATGAAAATCTGAGATAACTTGATATCACTGACTAGCATGCTTTATTAAAACAACATATTAGTGTGCTGTGTAAGTACCAGAGTCCAATTTTAGCATGATATTCACATTTATAAAACCGCTGTATCAACTACTTATACCCTTACGGGAATCACATATCCAAATCAGATACGTAACGGATATGTGCAGACAGCTGATCAGGCTATCAACACCAGACGGCTCAAACTGCCATCCCATTTACCTGTTCCGGAACTCAGAAACTAGCTAGGTCTCTGACCTGCTGGACTAATCGGTTATAATTTGTGTGCAACCGAATTAGCCTCTTACGCCACCTCAATAGGCCTACTCTGGCCCCTATATATCCCATATCTGATCGTTTTATTGAGTTTTCAAAACACTTGTACCTATCTCATTTCAAAACCATTCATTTTACCAGCACACATATAAAATCCAGTTCGCAAATCATTTTATTCGAGATAGGGAAGCAAAAATGGAAGGAAGAAATAAGAGAGCGGAGAGAGAAAATGAGAGATTGGGAGGGAGAGACGCGAGAGAGATAAAGAGAGGAAGAAGAGAGACGAGTGCAGGGGGTGGGGGATATGGTTTGTTTTTTTTTTTTTTTCAATTCATAAGCACCTGACACGTATCAACAAATGAACGAGAATTAAACACGTGTCCTGCAATAGCACTTTGCCCCGAAAATTTGAAATTAACCAATTGAGGTGATAGGGATAAATAAGTCCTGATTTTATAATTAATGGGCTGCTAGGCCCAATAATAAGATGTATAATATTTAGACCATAAATGTTAAGCCTGATGGACCAGATCAGGCCTGGTGGAATAAAAAAGGCCCAAAAGCCCTGATTATTAATTAATTTCGTAATTAATTAATAAGGGAAAAATCAGCTATTGAGAAGAGTCCCGATAAGGATATAAATCCTTATAGATTAGCCTCAAGGGGACCTAAAAGGATAAGGAATCAGCTTTCTACTTCCTAGGACTCCTAAGTCTATCCTAATTCAGAGGCTTGTCCACCAAGTCTCCTATACCAAGTCCAATTCAAGGACTCCCACATCTATATAAGGGGCCTCACCCCACAAATCAGAACTACGTTTTTTGGCTTGATTCTCTAATTAACAGAGATACGTAGGCATCTCGTAAAGGCAGATTGAGTCACGAAACACGAGAGTAGCCATTAAAGGCCTTGAGCTCCCGAATCTTAGTATTAAATACAGCAAGTAATAACCTTGATTTTTTATCCATAACATTTGGCGCCGTCTGTGGGAAAAAGAACAACAACCATGGCGAGAACACGGAGAACAATTGGAGCTATAGAGGAAGGAACACCATCAGAGACAACCCAAGTGATTTCATCAACCGTGGAGGTTCCTCCCCATTCAACTTATGCATCTACTCAGGAGGAAGCCCAGACAGGGGCAACTCAACCCCAGCTACAAGGGACAACTCCCCCGATTCAAGGTACGAATCCTCAAGTTCAACAAATACATATACCTGTGAATTCTCGACCCGTCGGGTATGAATATTCAACTATTGTTACTACTAACCCCCCTTATGGGATGCCCCTTCACCCTGAGGTTGGAGGAAGCGGATATGCTGGGCGAAGCGAAGCACGAGGGCGGTCGCCCCCCTATATACGAGGTTTGGATCCTATCCCTGAGGATCGAGAATTTTCTGGTCCATACACTGAGAGAGACTCCGAATCTTCGGATGATGAAGTGGCCCCGAGAAGGAGGCGTCCTGGAAAAGAGCCAATGGCCGATGGAAGGCAACGCCCCCAAAGCACCCCAGGGGCGAATCCCCAAGAAGTGCAGGAAAAGATCAGGGCTCATGAGGCTGAAATCCAAAGGCTGAGGCGTGATTTGGAGGCTCACCAAGCCACCAGACCCCACATACCTCCTAGGGGGAGAAATCCTCCTCCTATCATAGACCTGGATGGTCCGGTAAGAAGAAGGGCTGCTGTCCCAAGAACTGATCCAAGCAATCTCCTTCCCCTTGGAGATCCTGATGATCCAACTCCACCCTTCACAGAAGAGATAATGAATGCCCATATCTCAAGGAAATTCAAGATGCCCGCTATCAAAGCCTATGATGGCATGGGAGACCCCGCTAATCATGTTAGGACATTCTCTAATGCACTGCTGCTGCAACCCGTGAATGATGCTATAAAATGTCGGGCCTTCCCTCAAACCCTGTCGGGTATGGCTCAAAGATGGTACAGTCGCCTACCCCCAAATTCTATTGGATCATTCAGAGAATTAAGTCAGGCTTTTATTAAGCAATTCATCAGTGGAAGAGTCCATGAGAAAAGTTCAGCATCTCTTATGAGTCTTGTGCAGGGAGCTAAGGAATCCTTAAGAGATTACCTGAATCATTTTACAAAGGAGGCTTTAAAAGTCCCAGACCTTGATGATAAGGTAGCCATGATAGCACTGCAACAAGGAACTATGGATGAGTTTTTCAAGATGTCTTTGGCCAAACGACCCCCTGAGAGCATGTTGCAGCTCCAAGAGAGGGCAGGGAAGTATATCAAGGTTGAAGAAAGTATGAGGAAGACCGTAGTAAGTAATGAGCCCACTGGAGGCAAGAAACGAAAAACTGATTTGGAGTATATCGCTAAGGACAAATATCCTAGAACCGAACAAAACCCTGATTCAACCCCCAAGAAGGGAGGACCTGGGCAAAAGTTCACTGAATACGCTAAGCTGAATGCTCCTAGAAGTCAGATTTTGATGGAGATTGAGAAAGACAGAGATATTCGCTGGCCTAAGCCCTTAAAGGCTGATCCCGCCAAGCTAGATAAGGGCAAGTATTGCAGGTTTCACAAAGATGTTGGCCATGACACCGATGAGTGTAGGCAATTGAAAGATGAAATTGAGTTTTTGATTCGAAAAGGAAGATTGAACAAGTATACTGGAGAAGGAGGGGATAGGAATAATAATGGAAGGAAGAACTTTGAGGATCGTAGGAGGGATCAAGACGATCAGGGGCGAAACCCCCAGCCTAGAGGACCAGTTATAAACACCATTTATGGAGGGCCGAGACCTCGAGGGCCTGTGATAAACACGATCTTTGGAGGTCCAACTGCTGCTGGATTGTCCAAAAATTCCAGAAAGGCATACACTAGAGAGGTTATGCATATTGTTGGAGAAGCCCCGAAGAGGGCCAGGACAGAAGTAACATTGGCTTTTGATGATTCCGACCTAGAGGGTGTGAAGTTTCCCCATGACGACCCGCTGGTCATAACACCAATAATAGGAAATAGCCCGGTTAAGAGGGTCCTTGTGGATAATGGTGCTTCTGTGGATATCTTGCTCCATGACACCTTTCTAAGGATGGGATATAACGACTCCCAGTTAACACCAACCGACATGCCGATATATGGATTTGCTGGAGTAGAATGTCCTGTGGAAGGGATAATCAAATTGCCTACCACCATAGGTACGGAGCCAAGGCAAGCAACGCAGATGCTGGATTTCGTGGTGGTAAAGGCTAGTTCAACTTATAATGCTATCATGGGGAGAACAGGGATACATGCCTTCAAGGCAGTCCCCTCTTCCTACCATTCAGTCATGAAGTTTCCCACCTAAAACGGGATTGGAGAAGAGAGAGGAGATCAAAAAATGGCTAGAAGCTGTTATGTGGCCTCTTTGAGGGCAGATGGAGTCGGGGGGCAGGTTCTTCCTATTGAAGATATGGATGTTCGAGAAAATAATGAGAATAGAGGAAGGCCAGCAGAAGAATTGGTCTCGGTTCCTTTAGACCCCGAGAATCCTGAGAGGACGACTTTTATTGGAGCCACATTAGAGGAGCCCCTTAGAGGGAAGTTAGTGAAATTTTTGCAAGAAAATAGTGATGTGTTTGCATGGTCAGCAGCTGATATGCCAGGCATAGACCCGGAGTTAATTACTCACAAGCTAAACGTAGATCCAAGCCGGAAGACAGTGAAACAAAAGAAAAGAAATTTTGCCCCGGAAAGACAAGAGGCTATAAAACAGGAAGTAGAAAAGCTCTTAGAAGCTGGTTTCATTGAGGAGATCCAATTTCCGGAGTGGCTAGCCAACCCTGTAATGGTGAAGAAGGCTAATGGAAAGTGGAGGATGTGTATAGACTTCACTGATCTGAATGATGCATGCCCCAAAGACTGTTTTCCGTTGCCGAGAATTGATACTTTGATTGATGCCACTGCTGGGCATGAGATGCTGAGTTTCATGGATGGATTTAGCGGATACAATCAGATCAAAATGCATAAGAATGACATTCCAAAGGTATCATTTATCACTGACTTTGGTGTTTATTGTTATCTTGTTATGGCGTTTGGTCTCAAGAATGCAGGAGCCACCTATCAGAGGTTGGTGAATAAAATTTTTAAGGATCTTATTGGGAAGACTATGGAAGTCTATGTTGATGACATGCTAGTCAAGAGTCTAGTAAAGACTGATCATATAACCCATTTGAGGGAAGCTTTTGAGGTCCTGAGGTACCACAAGATGATGTTGAATCCTACGAAGTGTGCTTTCGGAGTAGGATCTGGAAAATTCTTGGGATTGATGGTCTCAAAGAGGGGAATTGAGGCTAACCCCGATAAAATAAAGGCAATCCTGGACATGGAACCCCCAAAAACTGTCAAGGATGTTTAGAAACTCACAGGAAGGGTTGCTGCGCTAGGATGATTCATCTCCAAGTCAGGAGACAAGTGCTTGTCATTCTTCAAGTCATTAAAGAACATTAAAGACTTTGTATGGAGTGAGGAAAATCAGAAGGCATTTGAAGAGTTAAAGAAGTATATGGGCCAGGCCCCGTTGTTGGCCAAGCTAGTTCTGAGTGAAGTTTTATTCTTGTACTTGGTTGTTTCAGAAAGCGCCTTGAGCGCGGTGTTGGTTAAGGAGGAACTGAAAGTCCAGAAACCCGTATACTATGTCAGCAAAATCTTGCATGGTGCAGAGTTGAATTATTCAACTATTGAGAAATTCGCTTTAGCCTTGGTAATGTCTTCAAGAAAGCTGCGTCCTTATTTTCAAGCTCACCAGATTGAAGTGCTAACAAATCAGCCGCTGAGAAACATCATTCACAGTCCTAAGGCAAGTGGGAGACTGATTAAGTGGGCAATAGAGTTGGGAGAGTTCGATCTCAAGTATAAGCCACGTACGGCCATAAAAGCCCAGGCACTAGCTGACTTCGTGGTGGAATGTACCATACCCAACCAAGAAGTCGGGGGGCAGGAAGATACCATACCTCAAGACAAGGGAGTCGACAAGGGGGACAAGGAGAAAGAATATTGGGTTCTCTATTTTGATGGAGCATCAAAAACAAATTCCAGTGGAGCAGGGTTGGTTTTGCAAAGCCCTGATGGATTCCTAATTGAGTATGCTATGAAGCTAGACTTCCCAACCACAAACAATGAAGCAGAGTATGAAGCCCTGATTGCTGGCCTTGGTCTAGCTGGGACACTTAGAGTCAAAAACTTAAAGGTCCGTGGAGACTCGAAACTGATCATATCCCAGGTAAAGGGAGAATTTGAGGCAAGGGATGATACGATGGCTAAGTATGTTCACCTAGTAAGGGCTATGATGACCCAATTTAATGAATGCCATGTTGAACACATTCCAAGGGAAGAAAATGCAAAAGCAGATGCGCTATCAAAGTTCGCTTCATCTGAGATTGAAGAAAGTTCAGGAAGTGTGTACTTCCGTGTTTTGAAGACACGGAGCATAGATGTTAAGCTTGTGGCTCCCATAGGCTTGGGGACGTCATGGATTGATCCCATCAAGGCTCACATTCAGACCGGTTGGTTGCCAAGTGATACAACTGAGGCACGGAAGTTAACTATTCGAGCACTAAGGTACTCCTTGATAGATGGAATTCTGTATAAGAGATCTTTCGTGGTTCCTTACTTGAGGTGTCTCAGGCCCGACGAGGCACGCTTGGCTCTTGAGGAAGTACATGAAGGTATTTGTGGGCAGCACTTGGGGGGCAGGGCCTTGGCTCATAAGATAACCCGTTTAGGCTTCTATTGGCCAGAAATGATGGCTGATGCCAAAGAATATGTGAAGAAGTGTGATCGCTGTCAAAAGCATGCACCAGTTGTTAGACAACCCCCCGAGATGCTGACCTCTATCAACTCGCCTATTCCCTTTGCCATGTGGGGGATGGATATTCTAGGGCCTTTTCCTATGGCCACGGCACAAAGGAAATTTCTGATTGTAGCCATTGATTATTTCACCAAGTGGATCGAAGCCAAACCCTTGGCCAAAATCACTACTAAGCAGGTTGCACAATTCCTGTGGGAAAACATTATGTGCCGATATGGAATTCCACGTATCCTCGTCACTGACAATGGAGCACAATTCAACAATGAGGAATTCAAGAAGTATTGTGAAGAAAATGAAATTGAATTACGATTCACCTCTGTGGCTCATCCGCAAGCCAATGGGCAAGCAGAGGTAGCAAATCGGATAATCCTGGATGGACTAAAGAAGAGGATCGAGAAGTCAAGAAATAATTGGGTGGATGAGATACTTCCCATATTATGGGCCTATAGGACTACCTGTAGAGTCACGACAGGAGCAACTCCTTTCATGTTGGCATATGGGGAAGAAGCAGTAGTTCCCGTGGAGATATCACATTCCTCTCCAAGGATTCAGGCTTCCAACGTAGAAGAAAATGAGGAAGGGCAGAGGTTAGCCCTGGATCTGATCGATGAAGTGCGAGATAGGGCACATGCAAAGATAGTAGAATATCAGAAAAAGGCTTCATTGTACTACAACCTAAGGGTCAAAGAAAGGTTTTTTAAACAAGGCGATCTAGTCTTGAGGAAGATAGAAGCATCTGGTGTAGGACAAAAAGGGAAGCTTGCCCCGAATTGGGAAGGGCCGTACAGAGTCAAGAGACTATGGATGGATTTGAAGTCCCGAGAACTTGGCATGCACAAAACCTGAAGGTTTACTATGTGTAGGGCAGCCGGATACGATTCTCACTCGTCAGGATGGCGAGTAGGTTGAAAAGCACCTTGAAGCTTTGCTTGCTTAGGATTTATATGTTTTAGTTTTATTACGAAGTTTATTATTACTTGTGTAAGGGATGAATCCCAGACAATTTTACAAAATTCATGAGTTCTTCAAAGTATGTTTGTGGCCTAACAAATAAAAGTCAAATGCATGGATGCAAGCATAGAAGGTGATAAATGAAATAGATCTGATAGATATTATAAAAATTCGATAAATAAAGTCTCAAAAATAGGATAAAAAATAGAAAGCCACGCAGGGCTAAAAAAGCTCTAAGGAGCTGAAGTACCCTCGGCATCCATATTATCATCCTCTCCACTCTCGCTGGATGTCTCTGTCGTCTCGGAGGAGGAGGAAGAGCTGTCGTCCTCAGCAGGTCTGGAAGAAGACTCGGGAGGAGGAAGGAGTGGATCCTGAGGAACATGGTCCGAGACAACTACTCGGGTACGAAACCTCTGTAGCAAAACCTCGTCATCAGGGCAGATGTAGTCCGCCGGGTTAATATCAGGACAAACCTCGTTCACGGTCCCAAGGGCCGTGTCCCAACAAGTCCTAAAAAACCCGGGGAAGACTGAATCATCCCTAATCCTCATGGATTGGGCAAACTCCTCCGAGTCCAGATAGTTGTCTATAGCTTTATCCTTCTCCGCCCGAAGTACCACCAGCTCGGCGTTAGACTCTCCGAGTTCTTCCTCCTTGCGCTTGAGCTTCTTCTCCAGGGTAGCATACTTCTTCTGTTGCCTTCTGAGGGCATTATCGGCCTTATCAGAAGCCCGCTTCCACGATTCGGCTTGCCTCACAGCGCCTTGAAAGTAGGCGTTAGACTGGAACAAAGCAATTAACAAAGTATAAGGCAAGAAAATGCTACAAGAATGAAAAATAAGTTCAAAAAAGAGAAGGCATACCGAAGCCAGAGACTGAGCTCCCATGAGCTTAATCCTCTCAAGATCAGGGGTGGCCACCACATCAGTAAAATCCTTGGGAGTCACGCTATGGTAGGACCAATCCCAAGCATGTTTCGTGGAACCAACTACGGTGTCCCCTCGGCGAAATCCCCAGAGAGGCTGAAAGGCGCCTGTGGCAGCAGCAGTAGGGGCAGCAGCAGTGATAGGAGCACCATGGCCTCCAGCTCCTTCAGTTGAAGCCTCCCCTATAGGCTCTTTGTGCTTCTTCAAAAAGATAGGCTCCGTGGCCTTTCCCCGGGTGTCTAGGCCTGCGAGCCGAGCTTTCTTCATCCTAGCTGTTTCCTCAACCAAAGGAACATTGTCCTCGTTAATCTCCTTAGCAGCTGAAACAAAGCAAAGGACAAAATAAGTGATGTTAATAATGCATGAAATGAAGTAAAGAAGGGAAGAAAAATACCCTGTTGAGAAACAGAGGATAGTCCCACATGAATCAGGGAAAACTCCTCTAAGAGAGTCCAGCTGGTGGTGGTGCCATCATCCTGAGTAAGCCCATTATAAATGATAGTTTCTTCAGGAGTTAAGTGAATGGATTTGAGGCTACCATCACTGACCTTCCCGAAGGAAGATCGAAAAAGTGTGCCCCAGTCACCATTCTCCCAACGTAACCCAACGAAACTATTCCTCCAATTTTGATTATTATCAGGAATAGAGGCGCTGTTAAAGATATGTTTGCTTTTGGGCCTTTGCTTGACATAGACCCAGCCACAGATATTGGAAGAACTATTATAACACTGAAAGACCTTCCTAAAAACGGCTACAGAAAGAGGAAAGCCCTCCCTAAGACAACAAACCATAAAACATAGAATATTCCTCCAGGCGTTTGGAGGAAGCTGACACGGATTAATTTGTAGATCAGCCAAAAGATGAGGAATAAAAGGATGGAAAGGAAACCTAAGCCCAGCATTAAGGGCATCTGTGTAAATGAAGAGAGTGTCGGGTCTCCAGTGGCAAGTACGGTCACCACCAGAGACTGGAACTAATCTAAGAGGGGGAAGGATGTTATAACGAGCATTTAGTTTATTAAAATCTATGTTGTGCCAAGTATTACAATGATTAAAAGAATCGAGATGTGCAGTGGAGGGATATTCATCCCCCCTAGTGTTAATCATATCGATTAAAGACATATACGAAGAACGGATCTCGATATCCTTACCTCGTTTTGAAGCCGAGGCTATCTTGGCCGCCCTCTCGGAACTCTTGTCAGCCATTTAGTAAAGCTAGAAAAGGCCTGGAAAGCTAAAAGAGGAGATTTGAGAGAGGAGAAGGTTAGAAAGTTTGAGATGAAAGGAAAAGTGAAGAGTGAAGAGTGTGAAGTGAATGCACACTCCCCCCACCTATATATAGGAAGGAAAAATGGATAATGGGCCTTAAAAAGCCCATTTGGGCCCAAAAATTGGAAGGTTCTGGAATTATCCAGGAAATTCCTGGAAAATTCAAGAGAATTCTAGCAAAAATCAGAAGAAAACTTGATTTTTGTTTTGAAGAATCTGGAATGATCCAGAAAACCCCCAGAAGAATTTGGAATTTGAGTTTAAAAAAAAAGGCCAGTTTAGAAAAAGGGCCCAATTTTAGAAAAAATTAAGCCCAGCTAAAGGCCCAAGTGTTTTAAAAAGCCCTGTTTGAGGCCCTAATGGTGTTTAAGAAAAAAGGAGTGGAAAGGGAGCCCAGTTACAATGGGCCAATTGCAAAGCCTAGCTGGACCAAAAAAAATGGGCCTAAGGTTTTTCTAATTAAAACCCAAAATTAAGGGTAGGCCCAATAAGAAAATAAGCCCAGTTACAACAGGCCCAGGTTTTAGCCAAGCATTCAGAGCCTAAATCCAAGTAGGTACAAAAAATAATAATAAAATAAATTCCTGACCCATTCGACCAGAAAACATAAAGAAATCCTGGTTGAATGGCTTGAGGTCGAAAACCTGTCGATCAGAGGTAAAAAATGGCCTTAATTCGACCAGAACCAGGACCAATTCTACCAGAAATTGTGAAAGATTCCTGATCGAAATCCTCGAGCCCGAATTAATGTCGACCTGGGCAATCAAAAAGGGGATAATTCGGTCAAAAGTAGAGATCCTGACCGAAAATCCTGATCGAAATAGAATCCTGGCCGAAGGAAGCAAGTCCTGATCAAAAATTCCTGGTCGAAATAATAAAAAAAAAAAAAAAGAAGGGAGGAAAAATCATGGCTGAAATTCGACCAGGACTCCTGACCGAAAGCATCCTCCTCGAAAAGCCTTCGACCAAGGCACAGTAGAGGCTAATTCGACCAGGATCCTGGTCGAACAGGATTCCTGGTCGAAATTTTTATATAAAAAAAAAACTGAAAAATTACAGAAAAATAAGGAAATTCCTTAAATATTTTCTGAAAAATGTTAATATTTTCAGAAATAAGGAATAAATCCAGAAAATTAAAGGATAAATCCCAGAAATTAGGGAAAAAATCCAGAAAAATAAGGAAATTCCTTAAATAATTTCTGAAAAATGTTAATATTTTCAGAAATAAGGAATAAATCCAGAAAATTAAAGGATAAATCCCAGAAATTAGGGAAAAAATCCATGAAAATTAGGAAAAATTCCTTAAATATTTTCTGAAAAAATATTAATATTTTCAGAAATAAAGGATAAATTCCAGAAATTAAGGGAAAAATCCAGAAATTAAGGATAAATCCCAGAAAATTAAGGGAAAAATCCAGAAATTAAGGATAAATCCCAGAAAATTAGGGAAAATCCCAGAAAATTAGGGAAAAATTCCTGGAAATTAAGATAATTTCTGAATAAAAGGAAGATTCATTGTAAATGTGTAGGTCGTTCCACACTTTACGCAAAATAAAACCCTGTAAGGGGACGAATAGATTTAACTTCCGCGAAACCTAATCAATGTTTCCCAAAAGTTGGGGGGCAAATGATAGGGATAAATAAGTCCTGATTTTATAATTAATGGGCTGCTAGTCCCAATAATAAGATGTATAATATTTAGACCAGAAATGTTAAGCCTGATGGACCAGATCAGGCCTGGTGGAATAAAAAAGGCCCAAAAGCCCTGATTATTAATTAATTTCGTAATTAATTAATAAGGGAAAAATCAGCTATTGAGAAGAGTCCCGATAAGGATATAAATCCTTATAGATTAGCCTCAAGGGGACCTAAAAGGATAAGGAATCAGCTTCCTACTTCCTAGGACTCCTAAGTCTATCCTAATTCAGAGGCTTGTCCACCAAGTCTCCTATACCAAGTCCAATTCAAGGACTCCCACATCTATATAAGGGGCCTCACCCCACAAATCAGAACTACGTTTTTTGGCTTGATTCTCTAATTCACAGAGATACGTAGGCATCTCGTAAAGGCAGATTGAGTCACGAAACACGAGAGCAGCCATTAAAGGCCTTGAGCTCCCGAATCTTAGTATTAAATACAGCAAGTAATAACCTTGATTTTTTATCCATAACATGAGGTGTACGAAAAATGATTTCAGAAAATTACGGAAATAATCTCAAAATGTCATAAATATCCCGAAGTTTACGAAAACATAAATTTCAAAATTTTAAAACAATTCTTAAGGTGCACTTTATACTCGCTTTTTAACAATCAAACAAAACGACGCGCGGGTGAAAAATATCCCGAAAATTTCCAAAATAATTTTAAAATTTTCAGAATAATATGAACTTAATAAAATTTGAGTTTCGTGATTTTTGAAGATTTCCGAAAATAATTATGGATTTTACAAATAAACACAATATGAAAATCATTTAAAAATAAATAATTAGTGAAATATTGATTTCTTAATTTTATAAAGTCCTAAAAATAATTATTGAAATTATAAAATTATAAAACCAATTTTAGAAGCACTCCAAGTATTTATGGAATTAAAACTGAAATAAAATCACTTTTACAAGCAAAATAAAATTATATAACTCACTAATAAATCGCACAATCCAATCCTCCTATCAACATATCATAAATAAATAAATAACAATCAACAACTGCTTCCAAAATCAATACACACATTTATTAAATTACTTATAAATTTATTACACTTTGAAAATATTAAAAATAAAAGAATACACACGAGTCGTTATAGTTTTCATCGAGTTAAACTCTTAATTTTGAATCGAACCTTTTATGATAAATATAAAAATACCCAAGAAAAGTTTGGAAGTAGTTTCAAATTTAAATATGAATTCCTTGATTTATTAAAATTGTTAAAAAGCGAGTCACGTCATAGTAATTCTCAGGAAAGTTAACAGTAAAGGCACTAATTTGACCATCCATTCTGACCAAGATATAAGGATAGTTTCGAATCGGTTAAAAACTGGAAATTATTGAGGATTATCATGACTACCTATTAGTTTAGAGAATGAGAGTAAAGACCATGTATTAAGTATAAGTTGTACGTGTGTTTACTGGACTCGATATAGGTTTATGGATTAGTATCGAAGTATTGGAAAGTAATGCGTTAATGGAGTTGATTATGTTTATTAGTTGTTTATTAGATATTGAAGCTAACTTAGATTATTATATCCATTGATAGAACTAGTCGGAGTGAGTAGATCTCTGAGGACATTAATGACTGTGAGAACCCTTGAGACTTTATATCTGTACTCCAGGCAAGTTTTCCAACCTTGTACTCTATTTTCAAAATAGTATATCTTTGTTTTGCATATAAGATGTAAGTATGTTATTCAAGTTTTCTAACCCTATGTTTTACATCATAAACATACTATTGTTGTTTATGCAAATTTCTTAAAACTATATCTTGCTTATCAAAGTATAATTGATTCTTATGAAGCAAGTTTTCAAACCCTACTACTGTTGTTGTGATGATTATATGCAATATCTTGAGATAAAATGCATGAATGTTTTGAAAACGTAATCTTTTGATATAAATGCATGTATGATTTGAAATTAAATTCTTACAATGTATATATATATATGCATGCATGTTTTGAAATCACGATATCTCGATATTAATGTATGATAGCTTAAAGTTGAGCTTACGAGCTATATAATACCTATGCTAGTGATAAGCTATATTTTGTGTATACCCTTAGTATAAGGAATACGATTTAAATATTGTACTTTGTTGTGAAAGACATGCCCATATAATAACAAGACTAAGTCATACTGATAGACCTAAGGTTAAGTTGTTTGATAATCTATATTTGTATTATGTAATTGTATTCCTTGATGCTGTAAAAATGTTTAGTAGATTAGACTGGGGGATTTTTCTGTGAACAGTTTCAAGCTAAGGAATAAACTCTGGAAGAAGATCAAGTCATGATCATGCCTCAGAGAAAAGATGTAGAAGCTTGGAGGTGAATAATGTTGTTCTATGAAAAATATTCTAAGTCAAGATATCGATAAGTCACATATCAAGGTATATGAAGAAGTAATTTATGAAGTCCAAAATGACTTGTAGAGAAGTCCCAAGAGATATCAACAAGTCACTTCTACATGTAGAGATCTCATATATCGACAAGTCAAATGAAGATGTAGAGAACTGGAGATATCGATAAGTCAATAGCTCATGTGGAGATTTTAGAGATATCGACAAGTCAAATTTCTCATATAGAGAACTCAAGATGTCGACACGTCAAAAAGCCCATATAGAGAATTGGAGATGTTGACAAGTCATTCTGCATGTAGAGAACTAGATACCTCGATAAGTCCTATAATGTAACACCCCCAAATCCGGGGTCGGGGATCCGGGTTGTCACGAGTTCCATTTCCCTTAATAACACCCAATCTTAATAAATAATCAACTACTCTGTACTGTGACCCCACAATAAACACACATACCACAAGTTATAGTCTCAGAGATGAATATCCAAAAATAATCACAAGTCGTTTTATTCCACAATTATATGCCAATACACCTTAAAAGGGTTTCTGAATAAATTTACATTTCTTTGCCATTATTACAATTCATAAATATACATAAATCTGGTACATCAAAAGTTGAAGCCTAGCCTATTGGTAGTTCCTACCTCAGCTACAGCGACATCAACACCTATAGGAAACTGTGGAACATTTCCTATCCGCTCGCGAATTGGGAGCTTGGTCCTGTTCATCTTGTCTATCTGATGTTCTGTGATGAAAGAAGAAAGCAAGGGTGAGCAACAAGCCCACCAAAATAATATGTATACTGATTAACAATATATGAGCATAGTCATAGTACTCATGAAAGTCTTGGTCAAAAGAAATGAACCAAGTTTGATATCTTAATGCGATGAAGTCGCAAAATATTCAGTATACATACATATATACTTTTCACAATCTTTGAAATCCTCTGACATGTATAATATACATAGAGTTCCAGTTTATAACTGTATAAAAATATCGTTGCAAGGTGATCTCATATATCTAACCTTGTCTCAACGTTTTTCTGAAAATCTTTGACATGCACAAGATAATCATTTACTAGATATAAGTTTAAAAGATGAAGTTACAAGATACTCCAATATACTTTTATCTTTTCCGAATACTACTTGAACTACTACCGTTCAATGTATAAATTGTTCATCCCATAGATTAAGCTACAAGACAAAACTTGTATAGAATCAATCTTTAAAATATCATCAAAATAAAATGAAGTTATGAGATACTTCATTTGATGCACACATCATTTTGTAAACTTGACCCTGCCAACACTCAACAATCGCCCAACCGTAGCCTTTCTATCGAAGTGCTCTGGGTAGTGTTGCAGAAATATCCAATTGGATGATGAACTCATTACGGGAGTTTGCCGCGCCAGGAAGACCACTTACGATGATCAGTCGTAGTAGTGCAACCCCGCCATTTTCTACATGTAGAGGAGAACCTGTCGGATTTACTTGTCAACCGAACACTGAACTCCTAAGGAATGGACCGCCTTAGCGGAACTTCCAGGCCATTTGGGCCAATATAATAAGGCTGGGCCGGCGCTACTCGACCACTTACGCCACTCCTAGTTCAGATGAAATCCATGACTCTGAAACGTAAAGCTCGTCCCCACTTTCCCCAAGTAGAAACTTGTTGATACGGCTCCACCAAGAAGTCGTATCTAGTTGGAAAGGAAAACTTACCGAAATTTCCCAGGCGATGCCTGTTAATGGATTAACTTGTTCTAAGAATTTTACTTCCCGAGTGTTGGGTAAGTAATCAAAATTCTTTTATCAAGACAGCAACCTTGTTGCGAATATAAAACACACCACAGAGCCGGATCCCTCAGGTTTTGAGCGAGTATTTAAATCCCCTTCGAAAGGAGGATCTTAAATATAAAAATGAGTTTTGGGATCCACTCTAACTTTTAAAAATCATTTTGAAGACTCGCAAAACATTTTTAAGAATGTTTGGAGTGATGCTGATTTAACAAAATAAATCAGTCCCAATATATTAGAAAATATCTGAATATTATTATTTAAATAATATTCCCATAAAGAATAATCTTTATAAAAATAATTGAAGTAGATGTTGTAAAACTTATACTTGAAATGAGTATTAAATAACCAAAGATATACTTATACGAAAGTACTATCTTTATTTGAATCATCAAAGATAAGTTTGATTATCGACACCTTATTCTTGAATAAAATAAAGAATATATCTCAGCAAATAATCGGAGTCATAGATCCTCAAATGAATATTCAAATAATATTCAATAAATAAAATAAGCTGAGTCATAAGCCCTCGAATGAATATTCAAAATAATATTCAATAAATAAATAAGCTGAGTCATAAGCCCTCGAATGAATATTCGAAATAATATTCAATAAATAAAATAAGCCGAGTCATAAGCCCTCGAATGAATATTCGAAATAATATTCATTAAATAATATAAAGTTATCGAATAAACCTTATTCGATTAATAGTTTTGAAAACTATAACCATATATATATAAATATATATATATATATATATAAAAATCTACTCGGGATCCTCGACTCCCGGTTTTAGAAAATGATTTCACCTTTGGGTCCCTCTACTAAGGGTATATGCAAATTACCGCTATTCTCTAGCATAGGTATTATCAACTGAACCAACAGATATATATGGAAAGAATACGAAACAGGCATGCATACGTACCATATCACATGCTACAATATATCGCAAGAATTTGCTAATTTAACCATCATGCATCTATCACAAGATAATGCATATACAAGTGTATACATCACAACAACAGTATAACGGATAGAAAACTTGCCTGAGTGCTCCCGGATAGGCTTAAGCTTAGAGTGGGTCCGATAACCTATGAACAACAACATAAGTCGGAATTAGACCCTGGTCGCTTAAGAAACTAGACTTTAACCATTTAGAGTCCTAATGTTCGCTTTCGCGCTTAACGATTTACTTAAGTCGCTCGAGTACCCTCGGCTCCACCATTTTTAATAAATTAACCATTAAGGGTTTTAAGGCGATTCTTTTGCGAGTACCTTACCAACTGCCTAATCCACTTTACATAATTGTTTCTTACCCCAATTAGTCATTTAAGGTCCTTAACCAAGGTTTCAAAGTAAGGCGAGAGGTAATGTTTCGTTCGCGAAACGTCGTTACTTAAAACGGCCGTTTCTCCTAAACCGTACATCGGAATCAAACGAACCACATATCAAAACGAAGCTCGTAACATGAACTATCTAAGCATGGCAATGGTAAAAACCTAAAAGTCAGTTCAAGGGTTCTGATGTTAAGAACAAAAACAGTCTACGGTAAATCGGGCATTACGACGGCTATGTTTACGCGATTTCCCAAATTTTATACCATTCCAATTCAACCACCAATCAATCCACAATCACAACCAAATAAAAACTCCATCCATACTACATCATAACAGCCCCAACAACTCAACATTAACAATTTATACTTATTCCCCACATGAACTAAAAGCTTTACTTAAGTTCTTTAACTAATTATCAAGATTTACAACTCCAAAAACACCACAAAACCCACTAATCTCTACAAACTCAACCAAACTTTAAACAAACAAGCATCATGATTCACATATACTATATCAATCATATTCATTCCTAATTACTCAAAACTAAAGCTAGGGTTTGGAGTTTATACCTTCCTTGGAGAGTGGAGAATCAAGAGAATGGCTTGGAATCACCCTTAAAGTCCTTATCCAAGCTTAAACTAAACAAAACTTCAAGAACAAAAATTTTAGTTCTTGAAAAACACTATTCACCATCTTCTTCCATGATTTATTAGAAGAGATTGTGAAGGAATTAGAAGCTTAAACTTATAGGATATCCATATCTATGTACAAGGAACCTTAGATAATTACCTCACTAATTAACAAGCCTCGGATCTTGAATTTTGGAAATTTCTTCTTTGAAAAAGAAGAAAAGCCGAGAGCAAGCTTGGAAGAAAGAGAGATTTTTGTGTTTTTTGCTTTGATTTGTTTTTTGGTTGGTTGTTTTTGTTTTGTTTTTGGGTAATTACCTTTCTAACCTTGACTTTGTGTGGTTATCATTCATCCACACCTCCTTCCCTCCTATGTCATGCTTATGTCACTTTGTGATGTCATCATCCCTTAATTGCCCTCTTCTTATTGGTTGGATAACCTCATCATCCCTAACCTCCTTGATTAACTTCCTAATTGTTTGCCTAATGACCGCTGATCTGTTATACGGTTCGCTTAACTTTCGTTCTCATTTATTGTTTGAGGGATCATACCCGGGATCTTATTACTTGGGTTCCCTTAACCTTTTTCAATACATTATATTCCTTTTATGATCCCCTCTTATAATCCTTTAATTTAAATCCTTTTTATCCTGTTACCTTATACTCAATTCTTTCCGTATCTAGTGGATTTCCGGGAAAAATCAAAGTGTTCGGAATTGGATTCTGACGATCTTTACATACACTTATATACCACATAGAGTACTAATAATATCCCAGAAGATCAATAACAGAACCCCTACATAGTGTGGCATGAAAAGTTTTCTCATTCAGCATAATCTGCAAAATCACTATTCATAAGGGTTTCAGAAATTTCCAAAAATTTGGGGTTATTACAGTCTCCCCTCCTTAAAAGGATTCCGTCCCGGAATCAGATAGAAAATGAATAGGGATACTTTCTTAACATTGCACTTTCTAACTCTCGAGTAAATTTTCCCACATTGTGGTTCTTCCATCAAACTCTGAATAGTTTGATAACCCTTCTCCTAAGCACTTGTTCCTTTTTACTCTATAACTCTTCCTGGTTGCTCCATATAGGTTACGTCGGGTTGCATGTCTATGCGCTCATATGCCCCTATTTATCTGGCATCCGAATTATACTTCCTTAACATTGATACGTGGAACACGTTATGACTTGCTACATGTTCGGGGGTAGGGCTAGCTCATATGCTAGCTTCCCAAAACGTCTTAATATACCCAAGGGTCCAACAAATTGTAGACTTAGCTTTCCTTTCTTTCCGAACCTCATCAATCCTCTCCAAGGGATACCTATAACATTACTAGGTCCCCTATTTCATACTCTTTGTCCTTTTGAGTCATATCAACATACCTCTTATGTCCATCTTGGGTTACTACCAGCCGTCCTCTGATTAGATCTATTATATCCCTGGTCCTTTGGACTACTGCGGGTCCGAGCATCTTGCGCTCTACAACTTCATCCTAACATAAGGGAGATCGACATTGTCTTCCCTCAAGGATCTCATAAGGCGATACCTCAATACTGACATATGATCTATTGTCGTAAGAAAACTCAATCCGTGTTAAGTGATCATTCCAATTTCTTTCAAGTCTATTGCACCGACTCTAATTATAGCTTTTAGCATTAGAGCTTTTGCTTCTCAATACCCATTCTTTTCCAGTTCGTAATCTCTACTACCTTCCGTTCCTAATATTATACTGGTTATACTTTTGCTCGTTAGAATAAATGCGTCAACCTTAGTATCACGAACGTGTTTCCATTCCGAATACCACCATAACTTTACTACTCCTTTTTCAGCTGCTTCTATCTTTGGAAGCTTGATCCATCATATAGAAGTAAAGGAATTTGTTGAGAGATCACTATGATCATGAACACTTGTTCTATTGCATAGTTAGTACAGAAGGTGGCCAGCCTTTAGTACTTGACAAGCAATTAAACAACATGTGGTATCCTACTAGGCTTCTATCACACGGATAGATAGTCATTCGGCAATACCTCCCCTTCTGGAAGGGTTGTTCTTCTCAGCTTATATGAAATGAAAAGAAGAGAAAAGAACGAATTGAAGAGAATTGTATATATGAAAAAAAATATACTGCCACAAAATATCTGGCTTGGAACCTACCTCTGAATTATAGAGGTTTGTCATAGGAGAACAAAACATATGCGTATATATATCAACATCAAGTATTATCGCATCGCATTTCGCATGCTTAAATATTTTTGCTATTCCGTCCATCATTCTATGGACCCATGCTCTTCCTCGAGCTTATACACAATCACCTTTGAAACTCCCTCGATATCGAAAATCGAATCTGGGATCTCATTCTAGACATCATCGTTACTAGAATCCTATGCTTGCACCGCAACCTTCCTCATATAGTAATACGACTCCCTTTTCATAACAGGGAATAAATATTCAATAGGTAGATACTCTACTTAATTAGTCTATCAATGATAACTTATACACTACCACGACCCGATTAGTGGTACTCAATCTCAACATCCATTCCAATACAACTCTCACGGTTATAATCAGCTCATTACTCGCAGAATCATTGCTGCATTACTATGGTCCACTACTGACCTACTGTCGTCATTCACGTTCCATGAAATCTTAATATCTAACCATACGGAGTCCATACATGTCGTATCAAATCCTTCTAAGGAGGTAACATAATCACCATTCCTGATTCATGAAGAACACTCCTGATCCTGACATACATACATGACATGAAGCAGATAAAATTGCAGAAGAGTTTCAGTCAAAGCAACGATAACAGGTGAATACCATTCTTAATCGTATACCTTAAATAGAAGACTTAACTCAAGGTTCGTTTAGTCCTTTTTAAAATATGGTCCTGGATTATTCTCAAGATAGTAACTTCTGAGATAGATAGCCCGCTCATGGCGATTACACGAATTAAACCTTTACTAACTACTATTACGGTTGGGTATTGCACAGTCATCAGAAGGAATGTCAATCTTCCAAACCATAATACAATCTGCATAGCTTTAACCATCATCACTGTATTCCTTTGGCACAAGCGCCTATAATTATCCTCTTACCTTTAAAGTGTCGGCCACCTCTTTGGCCTTTCCTGATAGTAAAATTTCCTTACAATCAATGTCATTTTAACCACCTCCAAATAAATTTTCTACCTTATTTCAATCACAGCTTATGTGAAGTTTTCCTTAAAATCTGATGAGTAAAAAAAAATTACCATTTTCCATAAGTTATTGCCTCAGTCTTTAGAGGTTAATCACTGTCACGACTGACTCTCAATCATAATTAGAACATCTTTTTATCTTAAATCCTAATTGCCCTGAACAATTTCGACCATTACTGGTTCGATCCATACCTTCTCGTGGTTTAACACGTGCCTCACTTGGCATCATTATAATTACGTCATATTTCCTTTATCAATATTTCTATTCTTGAGAATTTTGAATTTTACCTTTTTCCTTGTAAAACCTCTAAGGTTATCCTTGAATCGTTCCTCCTGTATTCCCTAGATACAGGGCATATCAAGATACCATTTATTAATACTAGAATCATTGTCTATATACTTCTGAAAAATTTCTCCACTGATTCTTAAAGGTTGTTATTACCTTAATCCTTTCCAATTCATACTGTCAAACTCATACTATCCCTATTAAGGGTGAAATGCCAACCTTTATGCATTCCCCTAGGATTCATTTTAAGTTACCGATGTTCTATCCTTAATTCCACCTTTAAAAAAAAGTACATGCATTTCCATGGATAAATCAAGTCATATAGCCCTGATAAGGGTGTCTTATTCAATCATTCCCACCTCGATAGTATATGCCTAATTTCACAATAACATCTGTATTCAAAATGAGGTCAATCAATTATGGCCTTCAAAAGATAACAACGGTTATCCGCTTTTCTTTCCTGATTTGGTAATGATCACATGGATGTTCTGGACGATATTGGTCATGTTCAACGTGAACTTCTTCTTAATAAATCCTTATTTACTTTAGTTGTTTATCTCAACAGTCATCTCAATATTGGGATATCTTTCATACCTGGCGTCTCCCTTTCTGGGTATCATTCCCCTGGTCTTACACTTCACATTCTTGAAGGTCACTTCCTTCATCCAATTTTCTTAATTTCTTACTTTCTTGTCTCCTCAGTCTATCCGCGTCTCATTATTTATCCTTCGAATTATCTCAAGGTTTCCCCGAATCCTCCCAACTTAAAGGGGATAAAATATATGTATCTCTTATGCCCTCAACCATCAATTTTAACTCATGGTGAATCACCCTCATCCTGACGAATGCATACTTTTCTATTTCTATTGCTACGAGTCTTTAGGGTTTCCTCATACCCAACTCCCTTATCATTCCTCAAACTCAATTGCCTTTATATTCCTTTCCACTTCAAGTTCTTTTTATTTTCCTTTCTCTTATCATTATTTCATGAACCAACACAACATAAGCATTGATTTCAAACATCCCGTCATTCTGGATTCGTGTCCTCAGAACGAATCTTGACAACTTTTACCACTTAGATTCATAATTCACCATATTCTTCTGCCTTTGTTCTGTCTCTAAAGCTTTTACACTATCTCCATAACCTTGGGAAGTACTTTCCTAAAACAATTGACTGAACTTAAATCAGTTTATTATAATCTCTTGCTCCGTGCCTTCCTTGGTCTTTCACCAGTGGGTGGTCTTTCTCTTAGGAGGGTAAGTGAGAAAAAAAACACTCTTTTGTGATTCGTCAATCATTTAGAATCTCAAATGATTCCTGTATTTCCTTTAGCCAGGCTCTTGCCTCGACTGGGTCAGCTTGTTCCTTGGAACTCTGAGAGCTTAGCGGCTTAAAGGTCCTGAAAGAAATTCACACCACATTGTTTCCTCAAGGTGGTGGTTAGGGGTAAAAGTATAAGTTTTGTTTTAGGCAGGTCCATGGATTGCCCAATAGGAGTACCGTCTCGGGTCTCCTTTCCTTACTCGACTTTCTGTTTCCTTAGTATGAAATGTTTCAACCTTCTCCCATAATCGGGGTTATCTTATACATTAAGAACCTTGTTTTCCACTCTATTATGTTATGGGTTCTTTCTTTCTTGATGGCAACCTCCCTGACTATCACATTCAGGGTTTGCCCTAAATCTTATTCCTCAAACTATGGCTCTAATCTAAGTTCTCATCCTTAAGCTCTTGAACTTTTGGAACCCAATTTCTGTAGGAACACCTCACTATCCCCTTATCATCTTTCTCGGTATGGATCTCTTCTCCAGTCATTGACTCTCTGCCTTCATTCATCACTTTTTCTGGCACAATATGTTCTTTTCCAAAAATTCGGTCTGTATTGCAATCTCAAACAGCTTTTCGGTACCGGCTCCGGTTACCTTCACTTCTATTTCCATTTTCTCAAAATTTCTTATAAACTCTCCCAAAGACATTATTATCTTGAGTCTCTCCTTTTTACTAAGGGCATCAGCCACCACATTGGCTTTCCCTGAATGATAAAGAATCTCCCAATCATAATTCTTGATTAGCTCTAACCACCTCATTTGGCGCATGTTGAGCTCTTTCTGCGTGAAAATGTACTAGAGCACTTATGGCTGGTGTAAATCTCGCACTTTTCTCCATACAAGTAGTGCCTCCAATCTTTAGGACAAACTATTGCCACGAGCCCAAGCTCATGGGTGGGGATATCGAATTTTATATTCCCTTAATTGTCTTGACGCGTACGCGATTACCTTGCTGTGCTGTATAAGAAGCACCCTAATTCCTTATGCGAAGCATCACTACACTTCACAAAATCTCATTTTCCATCCGGCAACGCCAACATAGGGAACGTCACCAACCTTTGCTTTGGTTCTTAAAAGTTGTTCTCGTATTTCTCTATCCATTCGAACTTCTCAGTCTTACGAGTAAGCCGCGTTAAAGGGGCTACTATCTTTACAAACTTGAACGAACCTCCGGTAGTGACCAGCCAATCCTACCTCTGGTAATTCCCCTAACCATGTTCATCAATTCCTCAGTGGTCCTTTATTCATTCTTGTCAGGACCCTCCACGGGATTCTTCTCAGCAACATTCCCTCCTAGGACAACATCCTCAACCGCTACATCCTCAATATCAATATCATCCGGTCCTGCGTTAGGACGCTCTATCGGATCCACAATCCGATCTCCAATTAGTAATAAAACATCATCGCGCTGTTACTCCTCAACCTCAGGGGAGTCCCGCTACGTTAGGTAGCCCGACTATGAACTTGGCAAGAGTTCTTATTATCTTAGTTATTATCTTAACGTCACATCATCTCTGAGGTTTATAACGCTTAGCTCTGATACCATTTCTGTAACACCCCCAAATCCGGGGTCGGGGATCCGGGTTGTCACGAGTTCCATTTCCCTTAATAACACCCAATCTTAATAAATAATCAACTACTCTGTACTGTGACCCCACAATAAACACACATACCACAAGTTATAGTCTCAGAGATGAATATCCAAAAATAATCACAAGTCGTTTTATTCCACAATTATATGCCAATACACCTTAAAAGGGTTTCTGAATAAATTTACATTTCTTTGCCATTATTACAATTCATAAATATATATAAATCTGGTACATCAAAAGTTGAAGCCTAGCCTATTGGTCCTGTTCATCTTGTCTATCTGATGTTGTGTGATGAAAGAAGAAAGAAAGGGTGAGCAACAAGCCCACCAAAATAATATGTATACTGATTAACAATATATGAGCATAGTCATAGTACTCATGAAAGTCTTGGTCAAAAGAAATGAACCAAGTTTGATATCTTAATGCGATGAAGTCGCAAAATATTCAGTATACATACATATATACTTTTCACAATCTTTGAAATCCTATGACATGTATAATATACACAGAGTTCCAGTTTATAACTGTATAAAAATATCGTTGCAAGGTGATCTCATATATCTAACCTTGTCTCAACGTTTTTCTGAAAATCTTTGACATGCACAAGATAATCATTTACTAGATATAAGTTTAAAAGATGAAGTTACAAGATACTCCAATATACTTATATCTTTTCCGAATACTACTTGAACTACTACCGTTCAATGTATAAATAGTTCATCCCATAGATTAAGCTACAAGACAAAACTTGTATAGAATCAATCTTTAAAATATCATCAAAATAAAATAAAGTTATGAGATACTTCATTTGATGCACACATCATTTTAAAAACTTGACCCTGCCAACACTCAACAATCGCCCAACCGTAGCCTTTCTATCGAAGTGCTCTGGGTAGTGTTGCAGAAATATCCAATTGGATGATTAACTCATTACGGGAGTTTTCCGCGCCAGGAAGACCACTTACGATGATCAGTCGTAGTAGTGCAACCCCACCATTTTCTACATGTAGAGGAGAACCTGTCGGATTTACTTGTCAACCGAACACTAAACTCCTAAGAAATGGACCGCCTTAGCGGAACTTCCAGGCCATTTGGGCCAATATAATAAGGCTGGGCCGGCACTACTCGACCACTTACGCCACTCCTAGTTCAGATGAAATCCATGACTCTGAAACGTAAAGCTCGTCCCCACTTTCCCCAAGTAGAAACTTGTTGATACGGCTCCACCAAGAAGTCGTATCTAATTGGAAAGGAAAACTCACCGATATTTCCCAGGCGATGCCTGTTAATGGATTAACTTGTTCCAAGAATTTTACTTCCCGAGTGTTGGGTAAGTAATCAAAATTCTTTTATCAAGACAGCAACCTTGTTGCGAATATAAAACACACCACAGAGCCGGATCCCTCAGGTTTTGAGCGAGTATTTAAATCCCCTTTGAAAGGAGGATCTTAAATATAAAAATGAGTTTTGGGATCCGCTCTAACTTTTAAAAATCATTTTGAAGACTCGCAAAACATTTTTAAGAATGTTTGGAGTGATGCTGATTTAACAAAATAAATCAGTCCCAATATATTAGAAAATATCTGAATATTATTATTTAAATAATATTCCCATAAAGAATAATCTTTATAAAAATAATTGAAGTAGATGTTGTAAAACTTATACTTGAAATGAGTATTAAATAACCAAAGATATACTTATACGAAAGTACTATCTTTATTTGAATCATCAAAGATAAGTTTGATTATTGACACCTTATTCTTTAATAAAATAAAGAATATATCTCAGCAAATAATCGGAGTCATAGATCCTCAAATGAATATTCAAATAATATTCAATAAATAAAATAAGCTGAGTCATAAGCCCTCAAATGAATATTCGAAATAATATTCAATAAATAAATAAGCTGAGTCATAAGCCCTCGAATGAATATTCGAAATAATATTCAATAAATAAAATAAGCCGAGTCATAAGCCCTCGAATGAATATTTGAAATAATATTCATTAAATAATATAAAGTTATCGAATAAACCTTATTCGATTAATAGTTTTGAAAACTATAACCATATATATATAAATATATATATATATAAAATCTACTCGGGATCCTCGACTCCCGGTTTTAGAAAATGATTTCACCTTTGGGTCCCTATACTAAGGGTATATGCAAATTACCGCTATTCTCTAGCATAGGTATTATCAATTGAACCAACAGATATATATGGCAAGAATACGAAACAGGCATGCATACGTACCATATCACATGCTACAATATATCGCAAGAATTTGCTAATTTAACCATCATGCATCTATCACAAGATAATGCATATACAAGTGTATACATCACAACAACTGTATAACGGATAGAAAACTTGCCTGAGTGCTCCCGGATAGGCTTAAGCTTAGAGTGGGTCCGATAACCTATGAACAACAACATAAGTCGGAATTAGACCCTGGTCGCTTAAGAAACTAGACTTTAACCATTTAGAGTCCTAATGTTCGCTTTCGCGCTTAACGATTTACTTAAGTCGCTCGAGTACCCTCGGCTCCACCATTTCTAATAAATTAACCATTAAGGGTTTTAAGGCGATTCTTTTGCGAGTACCTTACCAACTGTCTAATACACTTTACATAATTGTTTCTTACCCCAATTAGTCATTTAAGGTCCTTAACCAAGGTTTCAAAGTAAGGCGAGGGGTAATGTTTCGTTCGCGAAATGCCGTTACTTAAAATGGTCGTTTCTCCTAAACCGTATATCGGAATCAAACGAACCACATATCAAAACGAAGCTCGTAACATGAACTATCTAAACATGGCAATGGTAAAAACCTAACAGTGAGTTCAAGGGTTCTGATGTTAAGAACAAAAACAGTCTACGGTAAATCGGGCATTACGACGGCTATGTTTACGCGATTTCCCAAATTTTATACCATTCCAATTCAACCACCAATCAATCCACAATCACAACCAAATCAAAACTCCATCCATACCACATCATAACAGCCCCAACAACTCAACATTAACAATTTATACTTATTCCCCACATGAACTAAAAGCTTTACTTAAGTTCTTTAACTAATTATCAAGATTTACAACTCCAAAAACACCACAAAACCCACTAATCTCTACAAACTCAACCAAACTTTAAACAAACAAGCATCATGCTTCACATATACTATATCAATCATATTCATTCCTAATTACTCAAAACTAAAGCTAGGGTTTGGAGTTTATACCTTCCTTGGAGAGTGGAGAATCAAGAGAATGGCTTTAAATCACCCTTAAAGTCCTTATCCAAGCTTAAACTAAACAAAACTTCAAGAACAAAAATTTTAGTTCTTGAAAAACACTATTCACCATCTTCTTCCAAGATTTATCGGAAGAGATTGTGAAGGAATTAGAAGCTTAAACTTATAGGATATCCATATCTATGTACAAGGAACCTTAGATAATTACCTCACTAATTAACAAGCCTTGGATCTTGAATTTTGGAAATTTCTTCTTTGAAAAAGAAGAAAAGCCGAGAGCAAGCTTGGAAGAAAGAGAGATTTTTGTGTTTTTTGCTTTGATTTGTTTTTTGGTTGGTTGTTTTTGTTTTGTTTTTGGGTAATTACCTTTCTAACCTTGACTTTGTGTGGTTATCATTCATCCACACCTCCTTCCCTCCTATGTCATGCTTATGTCACTTTGTGATGTCATCATCCCTTACTTGCCCTCTTCTTATTGGTTGGATGACCTCAGCATCCCTAACCTCCTTGATTAACTTCCTAATTGTTTGCCTAATGACCGCTGATCTGTTATACGGTTCGCTTAACTTTCGTTCTCGTTTATCGTTTGAGGGATCATACCCGGGATCTTATTACTTGGGTTCCCTTAACCTTTCTCAATACATTATATTCCTTTTATGATCCCCTCTTATAATCCTTTAATTTAAATCTTTTTTATCCTATTACCTTATACTCAATTCTTTCCGTATCTAGTGGATTTCCGGGAAAAATCAAAGTGTTCGGAATTGGATTCTGACGATCTTTACATACACTTATATACCACATAGAGTACTAATAATATCCCATAAGATCAATAACAGAACCCCTACATAGTGTGGCATGAAAAGTTTTCTCATTCAGCATAATCTGCAAAATCACTATTCATAAGGGTTTTAGAAATTTCCAAAAATTTGGGGTTATTACATATACCTATAGAGAACTCAAGTTCTTGATAAATCATTATACTTATCAATATGTCACTTCTCTATAAAATAAAAGGAGATCTCGACATATTATCTCAAATTCAGAATACAGAAAAGTTCAAGATTCAAGATTATCAGTCAACAAACAATTCATTCACTGAATTGGAAAGTCTACAAAAGCAACTTGAAAAATACAAGATCAAGGGCAAAGATTCACTGGACAAAGGATGGTCACAGACCTACAAGATTCTACACATATTTGCTAACACCTGAAAAGGGAATAGAGAAAGTTGCTTTAGAAATTGGTTTACTACATTTTAGTGCAAGTTTTGTAAACCCGTGTTGCTAGTCTATAAAGCATCCACAGGTCCTTAGTTTAGAAGTAACAAACAGATCTAGATAATCTTGTATTCTCTAAAGATAGAAGCTGAGTTCTAATTATTCAAGAACACGGATTTGTAGCAAGACAAGCTTAATTAATATAATTAAGTGAGTTTTTGATATTGTGTCTTGTGTGTTTTACTGTCAAGCATTTTATCTCTACAATCTTAAACTGCTTTATTCACCATTAATCCAAACAAGTTTGAAAAGTCAAATATAATTCAAGAAACACATTCACCCCCTGTGTTACATTTCTTTGCATTCAATATCTAATAAGTGGTATTAGAGCAAAATATGAAAGTAAACAGATAAAGATCTTGGAAGAATGAGTGCTCAGAAATTGGCAAGCATCAAGATACCTGCTTTTGACAAGATCAAATACATACTATGGAAAAAGAAAATGATGTTGTTTATAAGGATGGACAACCTCATGTATATTCAGATTCTCAAGAATGGACCTTTTATCCTTATGGAAAGAGTTTCTGAATCTATAGATGGAGATATGGTCATCCCAACATATTATGCACCCAAAGACCCCTTAACGTACACAGAGCCTGAAAAGGAAAAGGTTGCATTGGATAGCGGTGTACAACTCATATTAATTGAGTCTTTTGTTAATGTAATGTACAACAACATTATCAACTGCAATTCTACTAAACAGATTTGGGAGAAAATTGAGATACTGTGCGAGGGAACATAATAAGTTAGATCTAACCAAAGAAGGATCTTGATGTCTCAGTATGAGCTTTAATGGATAAACATAAGGAAATTATAATGGATATTTTTAAGAGGTTCAATAATCTGATAAATGACTTGCTACTTCATGACAAATACTATGAAGCTGAAGAGGTCAACCTGAAATTCTTGCTCACTCTTCGTGACCATTTGGAACAAAAATAATCTGCTATTAGAGAAGAAAGAGACTTAAGCAGAATGACACTGGAAGTCTTGTATGGAATCTTGAAGATTTATGAGCTGGAAATGTTACAAAGAAAGTCATTAAGAGTTGGTCAAGGACATGTTGTTGATGGAACCAGTGCCTTAGTTGCCAATGACTATAAGTCATCTGATGATGAACTAGAAGCTCAAACTCTAGTTGTTCAAACTGTTGAGCAAAAGAATAAGGAGCCACAGAAGCAAGTTATAATGGAAATAGAAGATTATGAATTCTACACCCTTGATGAACTGGATGAGATGGACCAGTTAATGGCTTACCTAGCAAGAAAATTCTCCAACATAAGGGTTAAGAAGCCAAAGTTCATAAAGAGCAAGGGTCAGACATCCAACAACAACAATAATTGGAAATGATAAACACAGTTCAACTCATCTAGCAAAGGTGGCTACAGAATATGATATGTTAACATATCAAAGATAAGATGTTACAATTGTGATGAGCTAGGTCACTTTGCTACTAAGTGCAGAAATCCAAAGAAGGTGAAGAAAGATAAAGCTTATTTGGAATTGGAAGCAAAGTATGAAGCTCTCATCTGAAAATAATAGGAAAAGGCTAATATTGCAGAAGGCAAGAGTTGGGATGATACAGATGAAGATGATGACAATGAAGAATTTGGGAATTATGCTCTCATGGATCTAGAGAAAGGAGAATCATTTGCATCTAAATCAGAGGTACCAACTCTAACCAAAATTGATTTAAATGTAAGTCAATATAAAGAAACTAATGAAAAGATGAGTGTAGAGATGTTTCATATCCACACAAGCATGATAGAAGCTATTGAGGAGGTGAGTAGGCTGTCAAAGATTAATGAGAAGCTTGAGATAGAAAGACTGGAATTGAAGTTGCAGTTTGTTAGTCTTGAGACAGTCATGTAAGAAAATAAATATCTGAAGAACAAGCTAAAGTGTGCTAGTGAAGTGGAGGCAGTGTTGAGAGAAAAATTGGAGAAGAATGATTTGAAGCTAAAATAATATGAAAATGCATCTTAGTTGGTTGGACAATATCATGAGAAAAACAAATCATGTGCTAACATATCTATTGGTTTTGACTACGAGGCATTAAATTCTCACAAAAAAGGTGAAGCTGATAAGGGAAAAGAAGCAGTGAACCATGTTGTTCTTTTGATGCTAAAGAAAGTTAAGGCACCTCTGTTCAAAGCTTGTGGAGTTGATTTCAGTGAAGATGAGTTGGTCATCAAGCAAGAAATTGCAGATGAAGATAATGAAAAGAACAATGCAGAAACCACTTTTACTACTGAAAATGAAAAGAAGCTTATAGTAAACCAAACTGCAAAGACACCAACCAAGGAAGTCAAAACTGAGAATGCCGGGAAAAAGAAAAAGAACAAAAATGGAAAAATAGGTGTAAACAAGAGCAACAACTATGCCTATATTGCAGATGCTCCACGAAAGCAATGTCAAAAATATGGCTCAACAAATCACCTAACTCACCTTTGTAGAAAGGTTGTTAATGATCCAAAAGTGGATCATGCAAATACAGTAAGGCATTGGTTGAAGATCCCTATTCATTCTGTGACAAGTTTGATTACATTCCTTGCAATATGAAGGTTATGACAAGTTGTCATAAATTTAGAAAAGACATGAATGAAGTAAATCTTGGATTTACAGTTAAAATGGATAATGTTAATCAAACAATGAATGTTGTTCTTTTTGAACGCTCAAACTCTAATTCTGCAACTTTTGTGAAAAAGAAGAAAGTACGCAACACTGCTTGGGTAGCTAAACATACTTAATTCTCATTATGTGCAGGGCAAGAAGAATAAAGTCTTATGGATCATTGATAGTGGATATTCCAGGCATATGACAGGTGATAAAGCCCTGCTTTCACAACTTAAGGAGATGTCTGGCCCATTGGTGACTTTTGGAGACAACATTAAAGGATTCACAATGGGATATGGCAAGTTGATATCTAGGAATGTTGTCACTGAAGATGTAGCACTAGTTGTTGGTCTTGAAGTAAATCTTCTAAGTGTCATCCAATTTAGAGACAAAGGATTCAAGGTGATATTTGACAAAGAAGACTGCTCAATCACTAGCAATAAAAATGGTGAAGTTGCTCTAAAAGAAGCAGGAAAAGGAAGCATGTTTGTTGCATACCTAAATTCAACAAATAAGGATGGAATTTGTTGCTTCTATACCAAGGAATCAATTGAGCAAAGCAAGTTGTGGCACAAGAAGCTCTCTCACCTGAATTACAAAGCAATCAATACCCTGGTGAAAAAGGAAATAGTGAAAGATATTCCAAATCTGAAATTTTCTCAAGATGAAGTTTTTGAGGCTTGTCAGAAAGGAAAAATGAAGAGGTCCAGTCACAAGAGCAAGGCTTTAAATTCAATAAGTGCACCATTGTAGCTTATTCACATGGACATGTTTGGACTAGTTAATGTCTTGTCTTTTTCAAGAAAGAAATATGTACCGGTGATGGTGGATGACTACTCAAGAAAGTTGAGAAGTAGGCCGAAGATCAAAATTATGTTAAAAGATTGAGGAACAATAATGGCACAAAATTCAGGAATGGAGCTTTAAGTGAATTCTGCAAAGACAAGGGCATTGTTCTAGAGTTCTCATATGCAAGAACACCCCCACAAAATGGTATGTTTGAAAGGAAAATTAGAACTCTAGTTGAAGCTGCAAGAACAATACTGCAAGATGTCAATTTGCTAACAAGTTTTTAGGAAGAAGCTGCCAATACTGCATGTTATACTCAAAATAGACATTTAATCAATAAAAACCTTGGAAAATCACCCTACTCAATTTTGTCAAAAAGAAAGTCTAATGTGAAGCATCTACATGTGTTTGGAAGCAAATGCTTTGTGCTCAAAGACAACTCTGAATATGTTGGAAAATTTGACTCTGAAGTTTTTGAAGCTATTTTTCTGGGATATTCATTAGAAAGAACTGCCTACAAATTTTATGTGCTTGAGCAAAGGAAAATTATGGAAAGCTCTGATGTGACCTTTGACGATGACAAGTGTCCAGGATTGGAATGCTTGATAAAAATGAAGCTGAAGCCCTAAAATTTAAAAATTTGAACATTGATTGTGATTCTGAAGATGATAAGATCAACAAAATCAATAGAATGGAGGAAGAAACAAATGAACCAGTGAACCATAGAATTGAGGATTCTTCTCAAAGTAGAAGATCACCTAAATTTGATGGCACAAACTCAGGGTGCGAAAGAGATGACAGTTCTGCAAATTATGGCAACAATAAAGAAAATATAAGAAACTCTAGTCAACAAGATCATACCAGAAAGTGGGATAGAGGTCACACAAAAGATGCAATAATTAGTGGTCCAAATGCTGGAGTGAGGACTAGGAGCGCAATTACAAATGAATTCTTGCATGCATGCTTTCTTTCACAAATTGAGCCAAAGAAAACTGAGGAAGCTCTACTTGATCCTGATTGGATAACTGCCATAATCAATTTGAAAAAAACAAGTTTGGGAACTGGTTCATGCACCAAAGAACAGAAGTATTATACGAACGAAGTGGGTGTACATGAACAAAATGGATGAAAATGACAAAAAACAAAGCATGACTGGTTGCCAAAGGCTACTCACAAGAAAAAGGAATTGATTATGATGAAACTTTGCTTTGGTTGCAAGACTTGAAGCAATTAGAATCTTTCTTGCATTTGCTACACATTCAAATTTTATGGTATATCAAATGGATGTGAAGAGTGCATTCCTTAATGGTAAATTGGAAGAAGAAGTCTATGTGCAACAACCACCTGGCTTAGACGATCCAGAATTTCCAAATTTTGTTTACAAACTGTTAAAGGCCCTTTATGGATTGAAGCAAGCACCTAGAGCATGGTATAACACACTGTTAGAATTCTTGCTCCAACATGGATTTATAAGAGGTACAATTGATAAGACTCTATTCTACAAGCAACATGATGGTGATATTATCCTATTTCAAATCTATGTGGATGATATATTTTTTGGTTCTATTAATGAAAAGCTATGTAAAATATTTTTTAAACTCATGCAGAGTGAATATGAGAGGAGCATGATGGGAGAATTAAGTTACTTCTTTGGCCTTAAAGTTAGCCAAATAAGTGATGGAATTTTTATCAGTCAAAACAAGTATGCCAAAGATTTATTTAAAAAATTTGGAATGGTTGACTGCTCACCTGCATCAACATCTATGTCTACAGCTGCTAAGTTGGATGAAGATAAGAAAGGAAAAAGTGTAGACTTTTCAGGTTATAAAGGAATGGTTGGATCTTTGTTGTACTTAACTTTTAGTAGACCAGACATCATATTTGCAACATGTCTGTGTGCTAGATTTCAAGTAAATCCCAAAGAATCACATTTGATGGCTGTAAAGAGGATTTTCAGATATTCGAAGGGAATACCAAACTTGGGATTGTGGTATCCTAAAAGAACTGGATTTGAAGCTGTTGGATACACAGATGCAGATTTTGCTAGATGCAGGATATACATAAAGAGTACAAGTGGAAGATGTTAATTCCTTGGTCAAAGACTTGTATCATGGTATAGTAAGAAATAGCAATTTATGTCAACTTCCATAGTTGAGGCTGAATATATAGCTGCTGGAAGTTGTTGTGCTCAAATGCTTTGGATCAGAAATCAATTACTGGATTATGGCCTAGTGTTACACAAAATTCCAATTATGTGTGACAATACTAGTTCCATATCTATTGTTTCTAATCCACTTAATCATTCTAAAACTAAGCATATTGATGTAAGGTATCATTTTATTAGAGAACATGTTGTAAATGGTACCATTGAGCTTATTTTTGTTCCACTAGAAAAATAATTAGTTGACATTTTTTACTAAACCCTTGGATGAAACAACTTTCACTAGACTTGTAGGTGAAATTGGTATGCTAAATTCATCATCCTAAAGGAAAAAACTCATGTAATGTGTTGCAGCAGATTAATATCTGATTAATCAGAAATAATTTGATTTAATTGGAAATTAACTAGAATACGATTTTTGAATATTTCAGAATTCTCTGTATATTAATTTTTCAAAATTTAAAAATTTAACTCGGAATTTTCAAATTCTGAGAAAAACTATCTAACTGTTAATTTACATTTTCAATATTTAAAATTAATATAAGGAAGAACTGAAAGAGAATAAAAATGTATAGAGAACTGAGTTCTCGATAAGTCTACATGATTTCCCGACAAGTCATTTTGACACTTCTCGAAAGAGTTTTCGATAAGTCTATTAAATGACTTCTCGAAGGACTTCTTGACAAGTCTTATAATGACTTCTTGATAAGTGTTGTAGAGATCTCGAGATATGTTTTTACAGAGTTCTCTACAAGTATAAATTTTAGACTTCTTAATAACTCAGAACTGAAATAATTTAATTCAATAAATTATTTTAGTAAAATACTTTTGATATAAAATCATTCTAATTTAATATTGATTTATTCAATGTAATTTGGAATATTTCAGTCCAATTAGGATAAACTGGATATTTATTCTACATCTCGATAAGTCACTATCTAGTTCTCGGTAAAAGTTAGGATAGTGACATATCGACATAAGTTTTATAATTCACGTGACTTCTCAATAAGCATATATCAACCGTTTATTCCCACTTCTCAAAAAGTCACATCTCTAGCCTATAAATATCCAGACATCTCGATATAAGCCCTCTTTATGCTTTCCAGATATCAATTGACCTAGCTTTTGTAAATCTTCACCGTTCTCTCTCGTTTCAAACTCTTTCTTTCTCAAATCCCTTACCCATTCAAACTCAAACACTTACAATGGCTGCAAACAATGTTAGAGCTGTTATCCCAAAGAACGGTACCAACAACTTAGCTTTTACAAATGCAAATCAAACTTTTGATAGTTTTTAATGCTTTGTCAAATTTTTGTCTGAATCTTATCTTGCAGGAGCTTTAACTGTTAACCCCATTCTCTACTGGACGTGCGCTCAATGAATTCTGGAACTCAGCTGTGGTGAATACAGTTGTGCATGAGAACCATGAAGTTTCCTTGGTTGTGAATTGCTCAATTCAGGAAAGACAAATGGAGTTTGATGTCAATGATGTCAACAAAGCTTTGGGAATTTCTACTTTGGCATGGTGGAGGTACCTACAACCCAAGAACTGGCTAAGTTTATGGATTTCATAAACCACAGTGAGAAGATCAAACTTTCCAGCCTGAACAAAAAGCATATAAGGAGGGAATGGTCTTTTCTGTTTGATTTAATTGTAAGGGCTTTCACTTGCAGGAAGACTGGGTATGAGAACATATCCAGTATAGTTCAGAAACTGGTGTTCTACATGGCATACAACAGGAACATCAATATTGACCTATTGATCCTGGAAGGACTAAGCATCGGGCTCACAATGCCATTAGTAAGCAGAGGAAAGGAGATTTTCTTCCCTGGATTCATAATATCTACTTTAAATTATAAAGTTGCAGATATTCACATGATTGATGAAATTGATAGAAGTAAAATAGGCAATTACAAATAGGAGTCCAAAATATTATTTGGGTCACTCATTACAAAGAATCAGATGAAGGTAGCCTTAAATGTCACTAACTTTATGTTGGAGAGATTTAGGAGCCACCCTTATCCTATGCCTGACATGAGGTCTAAGTGTTGTATCTAGTTCAGTCATGATTCCTGCACCTCTAGTAGTACAGAAAATAGGATAACCAACAAGAGCCTTCCCAAACTGAGACCCTTCCTTCAAAACCACTAGAAGCTAGGGAACCAACTACTTCAGTCTCCCAATAGGTTGGAGTTAGTAAAAAGAAGAGAAGACAAACACCCTTGGTTACTATTTCAGTGAGTGATGAGGATCAAACAGTTATTGAATCTAACTCGGTCAGAAAGCCAAAGAATTCTAGGAAGGTTAAGCTGACCACTCAAATGGCCACCTCTGCATCTTCTCAAAAAGATGCAGTTATAATTAAGGGGCATGGACAGACTCTAGGGGCACCTTCTCAACAAGGTGTCACTATTGAACAAAGTAGTCTCCCCACTGTTGGGTTTCGAGAACATAAACGAAACAGAAATAGTAACTAAAATGTGAAAAATCTGAGTTTTCGAAACCCACCGCGAGATCCATGCAAAAAACAAATATTTAATTCGTAGATCAGATTATTTACCTTAAGAAACTTTACGATTATGGTTGTCAAAAGGAGATCCTAGCTTTAATCGAACACCACGTATCCCGCCTTAACGATCTACGCCGTAGAGGTATCCACACGAAAGCTAGTACAGAGGAGGCATGTACTAGCACCAAGAACGGACCTGTTTTCCCCTCTCTCATTCTCTCACTTTTAGCTGCTCGGGTTTTATGTTTTTATCTAATAAAAATGTAACCCTAATTTTAGCCTTAAGGATGTTTATATCGAGAGGCAAAAAACAATCCTAACCCTAATCCAAGTTAGAGTTTATTAAAATCTGAAATTATATTATTTAATAATTAAGTTTAACTCAATTACTAAATAACAACTGAATTTCGGATTTAATAATATACAAATTTGAAATTCATTTATCCCATTAATTAAGTCCAACTTAATTAATAATAAATAATTTAAATTTCCTTTTTTAATTCAAATCCGAATTTGAATTAAATATTCCTCCATGCTTTCTTTGTGCGACCCTATAGGTATTATTATGTTGGCAGTAATTTAAATATCTCATATTTAAATTATAAACAATGAGTGGCATCTAGTAATACATCATTGCTACCCAAGTAATAATAATTAAATCGGTGATCGATTAAACCTTTCATTAATAATGTACTATGTAATATAATCTCGTTAACCTAATATTATAGATTAAACTAGAGGCATGTAATGTGTCATCCTCATCATAGTTTAATCCAAGTTTTCTTGATCAATGAGTAGACTATCATATCAAATCAATATTTGAGCGTGACCACGCATTTCATAGTCTAGCTCACACAAGAGGCCAATAATATCACGCCTAAAAATAGGAGGGTTAAATCCCATCTAGATCATTCATATTTCTCATACAATTCATAATATACCCAATGTCCACTTTTATCATTACCCGGTCAAGGATAAGTTTTAATGGAATCAAGGTAGAATTGTAATGACTTCAGGTCTAAGGACCATTACATCATTATCACTGTGAGAATTACTTATGACACAACAGACATGTAGAATCTCACATTGGGTCTATTCAACACCATGTACATATACATCTGCCTATGTTTTTGACTTTAGTATCACTATACCTATGATCAATGAGATGTGATCATCAGTCAACAAACACACTAGTCTTAATGCATTATTATTATCCCTTAATAATAATATTCGACTAGGGACCTTTAGGAATATTGATACTATTTTCATAATCTCATTTCTAAGTCACGTACTTAGAGATATAGAATTGCATATCATATTCCAAGGACATTTATTAATCTAACATTTATATCGCAATAAATTAAGAATTAATAAACCATAAAGGGAATAATCGATAGAACATAAAAATTAATAATCCTAATGTCTTAAACTAAAACATCATAGTGTTGTCCCTAGGGTACAAACACTAACAATCTCCCACTTGTACTAGAGCCAATCACCTATGTATCTAATACTCATGGAACTAGTATAACCATCGTGCTTATACTGTGACAAAGCCTTAGTCAGTGGGTCTGCAACACTATCATTACTATCACTTTACATTTATATCTCCTTGATCATTAATCTCATTAATAAGGTGATATCACTAAAGGACATGCCTAAACAGTCTCCTTGGTTTTTTCGAAAACATCAATATATTCAGCTTCCATAGAATCATCAATGTTCTTGCTGTGAACTATTCAAGCTAACATCAATTATATTTAGACAAAACATAAACCAGGCATAGACACATAATTATCCTTGTATATCCATAAATTAGGTTAAGAAACTAGTATTAATGTAACCCTTTACAACTAGTTTCCTATCATCTCCTTACACCAAAAATAAATCTTTAATCCTCTTTAAGTACTTAAGGAATTTCTTAACAACTATCCAGTGACCCTCACCTGGATTAGACTGATATTTGTTCATCATGCTCAAAGTATACGAAATATCAGGATAAGTACATATCATTGCATACATTATAGATCCAATTGTCGAAGCATATGGAGCTTTTCTAAGACGGCCCTTGTCATCTAATGATTTAGGGCAGTTATCCTATGCGATCACTATCCCATGAGACATCGGGACATATCCACTCTTTGCCTCCTGTATCCTAAAATGATGCAATAATTTATCAATGTATGTACTGCGTCTAGATCGATTAATCTCCTCAATCTATCTCTATAGATCTTAATCCCTAATATCTAGGTAGCATCACCTAAGTCTTTCATCGAGAAACTATTTCTCAACCAAGTCTTAAAAGCCTGTAGAGAAGGTATATCATTCTATATCTGTTATATGTCATCTACATATAATACTAGGAATGTCACATGGCTCCCACTAATCTTCTTACAAACACATCCTTTTGCCAAATCTCATAGTCAAAGTAAGCAACTATTGCTAACAAAATCCTGATGGACTTGACCATAATAACTAGTGAAAAAGTCTCATCATAGTCTATACCATGAATTTGTTTGAAACCTTTTTCCACTAGTTGCACCTTATAGGTCTATACTTTACCATCCATGTCAGTTTTCTTCTTGAAAACCCACTTGCACCCTATAGGTTTTACCCCTTCGAGTGGATCAACTAAAGTCAATACTTTATTTTGATACATGGATTCCATTACGGGTTTCTTGGCCTCCAGCCATCTCTCGGAGTCTTGACTTTTCATACATCTTGGTAAGTGTGAGGCTTATCCTTATCCGTAAGCATCACATCACCATCTCGAGTCAAAAGAAATCCATAATTTCTCCCGGACTCATGGTGAATCCTACCATATCTACGAATCACCCGTGTTTCCTAAACATGATTACTTTCAACATTTTGATGTACATCCTGATCTTATTCCAACTCTGGTTCAATGTTATCATGTGGTTATCGATCTTCATCGAGATGTATTATCCTCCCACTGATTTTCTTAGAAAGTAGTTCTCCCTCAAGAAATATAGCGGCCCAAGCAACAAACACTTTGTTCTCGAAAGGATTATAAAACTATTCCCTAGTCTCACTTGGATATCCCACAAAATAGCATCTATCTAATTTTGGTCCAAGCTTGTTAGAGTCTAAACGTTTTACAAACGCTTCACGTCCCCAAATTTTCATAAATGACATGCTATGACATTCATCACTCTATTTCTCATACGGAGTATTTTGAACCGCTTTAGTTGGAACTTGGTTAAGTGGATATACAGCCGTTTCTAAAGCATAACCTTAGAAATTGAATGGAAGATCAGCTTGACTCATCATCGATCGCACTATGTCCAACAAGGTATGATTTCTCCTCTCAGACCATTGAGGTGTTCTAGAAGGAGTAAATTATGATACACTATCACACTCCTTCAAGAAACTCTTGAAATTGAGGTTTAAGTATTCTCCTCCACGATCTGATCGTAAAACTTTTATACTTTTCCCTTGTTTTCTTTTCTACTTCGGCCTTATATTCTTTGAACATTTCAAAAGAATCAGATTTGTTCTTCATAAGAACCACATATCCATATCTACTGAAATTATCAGTAAATGTTATGAAGTAGTATAAGCCCCCATTGCCATCATACGCCTTTGACCACATATATCATTATGTATAAGTCATAATCGTTCGGTGGCCCTTTCCCCTAATTAGGTAAAAGAAGCTTTAGTCATTTTGCCAATGAGACAAAGTTCGCATCTTCCGTATGATTCAAAATCAAACTTATCTTCCGTATGGTTTTCAAACTACTATGTGCAAATCGAATATAGAAGCAAGAAAGTGAAATTAGAGACCAAGGACGGTATTGAAGTGATATTCATAGGAAAGAAGCAAGCGAAGAAGTTTTTAATAGCTATCCAAACGAAGAGACTGTTATGACATGGGTGTGAAGCATATTTAGCATATCTGAAGGATGTAGAAAAGGAGTCCTTAAGGATTGAAGATATTCCAGTAGTTAAAGATTTTCCTGATGTGTTTCCAGATGAATTACTTGGACTACCTCCTGATCGACAGGTCGATTTTATGATTGATTTGGCTCCTGGAACGGAATCAATATCGAAAGCTCCCTATCGAATGGCGCCTGTCGAGATAAAAGAGTTAGCGACGTAGTTGCAGGAATTGCTGGATAAAGGAGTTATTTGCCTGAGCGTATCCTTGAGGGGTGCACCAGTGCTATTTGTAAATAAGAAAGATGAAATTCTGAGGTTGTGTATCAATTATCGCGAATTGAATGAGTTGAGGAATAAGAATAAGTATCCTCTACCGCCAATCGATGACTTGCTTTGATAAATTGGAAGGAGCTACTTGTTTCTCAAAGATTGACTTAAGATCTGGGTATCATCAGTTGAAGATTAAGCGGACGATATACCCAAGACGGCGTTTTGAACAAGATATGGACACTATGAGTTCTTATCATGGCGTTTGGATTGACAAATGCGCCAGCTGCATTTATGGATCTCAGGAATAGAGTATTCAAGGAATATTTAGATAAGTTCATGATTGTATTATTTATTGACGATATCTTGATATACTCCAAGATGAAGGAAGAATACATGGAACATTTGAGGATTTCTGTGGAGATTTTGAGGAAAGAGAAGTTATATACAAAGTTTTCGAAGCGTCAGTTTTGGTTAAAGGAAGTTCAATTTCTTGGACATGTACTTAACAGTGACGGTATTAAAAGTAGACCCAGCCAAAATAGAAGCTGTGATGAATTGGGATAGGCCTAAGACTCCTACAGAAGTCATAAGCTCTCTTAAATTAACAGGGTATTATAAGAGATTTGTACAAGATTTTTCTAAGATTACTGTCCCATTGCCTAAGTTGACAAGGAAGAATGAAAAGTTTTTTTGGACGAATAAGTGCGAATGAAGCTTTCAAAAGTTAAAGAAAAGGTTGGTAACCGCATCAGTGTAGGTTTCACCCGACAAAAAGGTAAGTTTGTGATCTACAACGATCCTTCGTATAAAGGGCTAGGTTGTGTATTGATGCAACACGGGAAAGTGATAGTATCTGTGACAAGAAAATTAAAGCCATATAAGAAGAAATATCTTATGTCACGCCCCCAACTTAAACAGCAAATTAAATATAGCTATTACAAAATTTTAAAAGAGATAACACAACCAAATCAAAGATCTTACAGTTTAGGGTTTGGAACAGCCCAACACTACCAATTATTACATCTGATTTTGAATACCGAGTCCTCACACAAACTACTATCACTTATTCTACCGGAGCTCGAACATAAGCATCAGCATCACAGGTCTTACGGGCAGTCTGCTTGAATCTAACCATAGCTGCTAGCTGTAATATCAGGGTAAAGCAAGAAGTGAGCCAAATGCTCAACAAGTGCTAACAGTACGACACAAAACATAAATCGAGATATACATTAAAGAATGAAAATGGAAAGACATAACCAATGGTAACGAGAGATAAAACTGTGTGAGATGGCATCATTTTGCTTGTATCAAAACAATTTTAAAATCATGTATTAATCAAAATCATTTTATGACGCTACGGATTACAGCCGGTGATCAGCCGCGAAGTAATCCCGAACCTCGCTGGGTTCTAATACATTAACGGGAATCCCTAGGAAACTTTTAAGCCTAATATAAGTGTGGAAAGGACTCGCGTCTCAGTCCAGATCCACTATTCAAGGAAAACATTTATCCCCCTTTGGGACTAAAAACCCACATTTTATTTATTTCAAAAACTGATGCCGAATTATAACAAAATCTCTTTTAACAGTAAACATTTTTATTAAGGGAATATAGATCAACTCGAAACATGGGAAATATGGTACTAAATCTCAGGGCCATGATTCATAAAACTATACTCTATTAAAGTAACTGAATGGTTTTCATATCTCAAAGATTTAGACAAGGGAATTCAGTGAGGCTATTGGATATTATAAAAGGGTAATGCCAAATTGGGCTTTAAGCAATGGTTTCTCATCAAGGTTCAAGTGCTGGATCATCAAGAAGGTAGGCTTCATGAATACTAAGGGTGTTAGGGTATGCAGAAATGATCTTTAACTCAGGATATATCAGAATTGTCAAGCTTTAGGATAAGAAAGAGGGTATCAATCAATGAGGAATCACGTTGGTAAGTATCTGACTATCAGAGTTCAAGGTAAGGTTCTATAGGGGTTCAAGTTTCAGGGTGAGATATTAATACTTAGGAATCATTAGCATATTAATCAAGAGGATCAATCAAGTATTATAACAACTCTTTATTTTATCATGGCATTCAACTATCATGAAAAGACTTTTGAACTACTTGTAATACGTACTCGAGGATTCATGGCATCTCTATATAATTCAAAGATAAACATAAGATACGCTTGATTTAATATATCAAATGACACAGGATAGTTGTAGCAATGTATGAACTATTAGCAGTAAATACGAAGGTCAAGTTGAATCACTTGCCTTGAGAAAGGCTGGTCTGGTCTGACTGGTAGGAGCAACTGGAGCTTCACTCGACCTTTATGGCAAGTTTTCCCTCGTCTCGAGATCCTACATAATAATAATAATCCTCATTATAATATATTCTTACCATCTTAACCTATTTACAACTTGAAATTAAACACGGATGGCACTTAGGCCTATACGCACTTAATTTTATAGTCACTTTTAAATTACAAAAGTACACACATAGCCACATATTCACATATCATATATTAACACCAAATAACACCATATATACCATAATGCAACACTAGGATTGGATGATCTCGACTCACCACTTAAGTCACTTGGTCGCTAAACTAGACAAGGTCTTCTAATTTTGGCTTCCTAACTCGATGTGCTTTTCCTAAATTATCCAAAACCTATTGACCCTCACTTGTGCCTTTAGCTCTACTGACCTTATACCATCTTAAAACTATGGTGGTCGACCTAATACTCACATCTAAGTGTTCTAAAACTATGTGATAAGTGAAAGCGCTCACTGGTGCAAATTTCAGGATGACAACTATGGTTTCTTGAGTGCATTAGACACTCTTAAACTACAAGTTTTCCTTCAAACCTTTTACACAAGACTCTACTGACCTAAGGACATCTCAAAAACTTGATGTGGCTCAAGGGCCTGGCTTGGGCCTTCTTGGGCCTAAGCTAAAAGTCCAAGGTTCCCCTATTTTTCTGGGCAGAAAACGCCCTGACTTGAATTAACTTGTGACACATGGTTCTAACTCATATCCTATGAAATATGGTTGGAAAAACTTCTCTGACACTCCCTCTAACTAAGGCCCAATAGGGCCTAATGAGGGCCTAACCATGACATGGTCAAATCTTCCTATTTCTAAGTTGCAACAAAACTGTCCCCTGCTGGACAGATTTTGTTATTCTACTTGTGCACCTAACCAAAAGACATGAAAACCTCCAACCAACTCCTAAAACCTTTTATATACTCCCAATACTAACTTCTGGTAGCTTGGGCCTCAAAGTGCACATCAATGACATGGTCAAAACTCACTCTAAACCTCAGGGTACTAAACTGATTTTCTGCAGAAACTATAACTCTCATTTCTCCAAGGTTTTGACTTGACAAACTCAACTAACAATAACTCAATACTTAAACCAAGACTTATACATGGTATTCTACTGAATTAACTCCCTTATTCTCAAAATAACCTTGGGTGAGATCATCCTTACCTAAGGTACAATTATGGCAAAACAAAAGAGATCACATTTCTCAACTCACCAATCAATAAGTTTTTGAAACCACAAGATATGCATTTTATAAAAGATTACCACGAATTATTACCATGCAACAAGAAGTATAAATCAATATTAACACATTATTCCTACTGAAATTAAGGCTCACTAACAAAATCTTTCCAAATGATCAAAATCTTATAACATTCTAATAGAAATCCATATGCATGCATGTCCTCGGGTTTTGCAAACCAAAACAACACATTTTCTACATATATTCTACCATAAAATTGACATGCAAGCCTAGCATAAGCTATACCTAGATGATCACTTAGCATGCAAGGAGTTTTATCAAATTTTCACCACAAAATTCAAGTCATTATCACATAAATATGCAAAATTTGAGCAAAACAACAAGAATGATCTCAAGGACCATTCATTCGGCTCCCATATGGTCATGGCCGAATGAAATGGATGGGAATGGCCATTTAATCATCAAGAGTTTCCTTCTCTAGACTTGGCACTTATCCATTCCTTGTAGTCCTCTCAAAAACAACCCTAAACTCACAAGAATCAAGGTTGTATTTTGAGTTTCACTAAAACTTTTACATGCAACCTTTAAACATAAACTTTCTACTCAAAACTCTTTGAAATATGAGTGATAATGGTATGGGAAGTAACATTTACTTGTGTAAAGAGTGGAAGCTTGGTTGAGGATTGAAGAAAAAAAATGGGGAGGGGGGTTTCGGCTTTTAGCCGAGAGTGAGAGGGGAGAGCCGAGAGGAGGGATAAGGGAGGGAGGAGAGAGTGAGGTGTGGGTGGAGTATGAGAATGATCATGACATTTTCTTGTTTTTATGGTATTTGATTTGACAAAATTTGAGTGGAAAGGAGAATTGACAAGTCTATCCCTCCACTTATACTTGGTGCATTTTGCATGCAAGGGTAAAGAAGGAAATTGGCTAGAGAAATAAGAGTTAGTGGGGTTGGAATTGTCCTCTTTGTCCTTGAAAAGAATGAGAGGGTGGTTTGCATGCAAGGGCTTTCTTGTAATTTGCTAAATATGACAACTAAAATTTATAATGATTTATTTTTATAAAATAAAATACAAGTTCAAAAATTATAAAATTTATACCATAAAATAACTTGGATTTTTAGAGACTTTATAAAATCATTTTCAAAATTTTGTGAACAAAATACCTTTTAAAAGAAAATTTTTCCAAGACTTAGAATATTCCTTATAAATCAAAAATAAAGAAATTAAATAAACTCTTGCTTTGAAAAATCATATACTACATAAAGCAAATTTATAATGCAGAAATTTTCACTCACACAAACGTACAATCATTGAATATATTTTTATTTGGCTTTAATATTATACCAAATCCACAAATAATATTACACGAAGATACCGGTCGTTTCATCCTCTCCCCCTTAAGGGATTCTGTCCCCAGAATCTAAGAGAACAGATGAGGATACCGGGAACGCATATCAGACTCTAACTCCCAAGTCGATTCTTCGACCTTAGGGTTCCTCCAAAGCACTTTTACTATCTTTACCGACTTATTCCTAAGACTCTTTACTTGCCAGTCGAGTATTTTAACCGGTTGCTCCACAAATGACAGGTCTGCCTGAATTTCTACAGGTTCATATTCTATCACATGGCTAGCATCAGGATTGTACTTCTTAAGCAACGACACATGGAACATATTATGCACATGCTGATACTGAGGTGGTAAGGCCAACTCGTAGGCCACCTTTCCTACTTGACTCAAAATCTCAAAAGGACCTATGTATCTAGGTGCTAACTTCCCTTTCTTGCCAAATCTCATCAACCCTTTTCTAGGTGACACCTTCAGCAACACAGCTTCGCCAATTTGGAATTGAACATCCTTACGCGCTGGATCCGCATACTTCCTCTGTCTATCTTGAGCAGCAAGCAACCTTTTCTGAATTAACTTGACCGAGTCATGCAACTGTTGTACCAATTTCGAGCCGAGAATTCTTCCTTCTCCTACTTCATCCCAACTTGTTGGTGATCTACATTTTCGCCCGTACAAAGCTTCGTATGGTGGCATGCCGATACTGGAATGATAGCTGTTGTTATAAGAGAATTCAATCAATGGCAAGTGGTTGTCCCAACTTCCTGCAAAATCGATTGCACAACTGCGCAACATGTCTTCAATTGTTTGAATTGTCCTTTCACTCTGGCCATCAGTCTGCGGGTGGTATGCCGTGCTCATATTCAACTTCGTGCCAAGATATTCCTGAAACTGCTTCCAGAATCTCGAGTTAAATCGGGGATCTCTGTCTGAAACTATTGATACGGGTACTCCATGCCTTAGTACAATTTCATGCACATACAGATGAACCAACTTGTCCAGTGACGACTTCTCATTTATTGGAAGGAAATGTGCCGACTTCGTAAGACGATCAATTATAACCCATATTGCGTCATGTCCGGATTTCGTTCGCGGTAGTCCTACTATAAAGTCCATAGCGATATTTTCCCATTTCCATTCTGGAATCTTCAGGGGCTGAATTAATCCGCTTGGTCGTTGATGTTCTGCCTTTACTTTCTGACAAGTATAACACTTCACAACCCATTATGCCACGTCTCGCTTCATATTTGGCCACCAAAAGTTTTTCTTTAAGTCTCGATACATCTTGGTGCTTCCCAGGTGGATTGAAAATTTCGAATTATGGGCTTCATGGAGGATCTCATTCTTTAATTCAAGTACATGAGGAATCCATATTCTGGATGAAAACCTTAGTATCCCTTGCTCATCCCTTTGAGTATTAATCTCCTCTCCAGATAACTGATTCTTCTCTTTCTCCATTACTTCTTCTTGACACTTCTTTATCCTTTCCACTAGTGTTGGCTGAAAGGTCATTGCACGACAAACTTGCTCGACTTTCCCATAAGCACAAAGTTCCAATTCCAATCTTTCGATTTCTTTAGATAACTCTTTTGATGTTATCATCATATTCAGTCTCTCCTTCCTACTCAGAGCATCGACCACTACATTTGCCTTTCCAGGATGGTAATTTATCGAACAGTCATAGTCCTTGATCAATTCCAGCCATCTCCTCTGCCTTATATTGAGCTCTTTCTGAGTAAAAATGTACTTTAAACTCTGGTGATCCGTGTAGATTTCACACTTCTCTCCGTAGAGGTAATGTCTCCAAATCTTAAGTGCGAACACTATGGCGGCTAGTTCCAAGTCATGCGTCGGGTACTTTAACTCATGCGGTTTCAACTGTCTTGACGCATATGCGATCACTTTACTGTGTTGCATCAACACACAACCCAAACTTTTATGTGAAGCGTCGCTGAATATTACGAAGTTCCCTTGATCATCTGGAAGTACCAACATCGGAGCTGTTACCAACTTTTGCTTCAACTCTTGAAAGCTATCTTCACATTCTGCACTCCATTCAAACTTTTGATTCTTTCTGGTTAACTTGGTCAATGGCGTGGCGATCTTCGAGAAATCCTTGACAAATCTTCTATAGTATCCGGCCAATCCTAGAAAACTTCGCACTTCTGTAGGAGTCTTTGTCCTTTCCCAACTCATAACTGCCTCAATCTTTGCCGGATCCACGTTAACTCCCTCATTTCCAATGACATGCCCCAAAAATTGAACTTCCTTTAACCAAAACTCACATTTTGTAAACTTGGCATACAACTTCTCTTGTCGGAGTATCTCCAATGCTATCCAGAGGTGTTGCTTATGTTCTTCTTCAGACTTAGAATAAATAAGGATGTCATCAATAAATACCATGACAAATTTGTCCAAATACTTCTTAAATACCCAATTCATCAGATCAATAAATGCGGCCGGAGCATTGGTCAATCCAAACGGCATTACTAGGAATTCATAATGCCCATATCTGGTCCTGAATGCGGTCTTGGAAACATCTTCTTCTTTGATCTTTAATTGATCGTATCCCGATCTCAAATCAATCTTCGAAAAGCATTTTGCTCCCTTCAACTGATCAAAAAGGTCATCTATCCTTGGTAGCGGGTAGCGGTTCTTGATCGTTACCTTATTCAACTCCCGATAATCTATGCGTAGACGCATACTCCCATCTTTATTCTTTACAAACAAAACAGGTGCTCCCTATGGCGACGTACTTGGTCGTATCACTCCCTTATCCAACAATTCTTGTAGCTGGCTCGCCAACTCTTTCATTTCTGCTGGTGCCATCCTATACGGGGCCTTTGAAACTGGCTCCGTTCCTGGAGCAAGATTGATCTCGAACTCGATTTGTCGATCTAGTGGTAAGCCTGGTAGTTCATCGGGAAACACATCCGGGAACTCGTTAACTACAGGGATATCTTCCATGCTGGGGCTGCCTTTTTCCGAATCCACTACATAAGCTAGGAACGACTCACAACCTTTTCTAAGTAGCTTCTTAGCCTGAACAATTGTAAGAAATAGTTGCTCTTGCCTCTGCCCCTTAAATACTACCTTCTCTCCACTTTTCATCTTTAAATACACTCTCTTGGTCTTACAATTAATCTGAGCGCTATTCTCTCCTAACCAATCCATTCCTAAAATTATATCAAACTCTCCCAACTTGAAGAGTATCAAGTCGGCTGAAAACTTATACCCCGAAATATCAATCTCACACTTTGGACAAAATTGATTCACAAGAATCTTCTCTTGGTTCGCAATTACCACATTTACTACCTCACTCATAATCATTTTCTCACATTAAAGCTTATCAACAAAAGATTATGATATGAAAGATCTTGTTGCTCTCGAATCAATCAATACTTTAGCTTTGACATTATTGAGTAAAAGTGTACCTGTTATCACCTCCGAATTCTGTACAGCATCCTTCATCATTAAATCAAATGTCCTTGCTGTTGCTTGCGGGGTTGGTGCGGGTGGTGGAGGTAATGCCAATACCTCGGCTGGCACGCTTGCACTGGTACTTGCCACATTCATCAGAGCTTTGATTGGTCCGGTTGCCTTGCACTCCCTAGCTATGTGTCCAGTCTTCCCACACTTGTAGCACGTAACTCCTGGCTTCGGCATCTTGCACTCATTCGCCAAATGTCCCTTCTGATTGTACCTGTAGCATGTCATGCTCAGCTTACTACACACTCCGGGGTGCCTTCTTCCGCAGTGCTTGCATTCTGGCCTCTGGAACCTGTTTTCTCCAACTTGCCCTTGGCTTGCTTGATTGTTCCCTTTCGATTCTTGCCTTTTACCCAAATTTCCTTTCTTTTGAAAATTTCCGCCCTTCTGGAAACCAATCCTCTTTACATTCTGATCTTTTGAACTTCCTGCTTCAGACTTTTCTCCATAAAATGGAACCTTCTTTTTCTTGTTATCCCTCTCTTTCCTTGACTGCATCCCATTATTCTCAATCAAAGCAGCTTTCTGTACTACTCCCGCATAAGTTTCAAGCTCAAACATAGCCACCCTATCTCTGATCCAAGGCTCCAATCCTTGCTGAAATTTCTTTGCTTTTTCTTCCTCAGTGCTGGTATACTTTGTCACAAATCTTGACAACTCAGTGAACTTCTTCTCATACTCCAATACCGTCATGTTCCCTTGCTTCAACTCAAGAAATTTTAGCTCCATCTGATTCTGCATGTACTTAGGGTAATACTTGTCCAGAAATAACTTCTTAAATCTCTCCCATGAAACCTGCTGAGTGACTTCCATAGCTTTTACTGATTCCCACCAATAGATGACTTCTCCCTTCAAGAAGTAAGTAGCATACGGCGCCTTCTGATCGTCTCCTAACTGTACCAAGTCAAAAGCCCTTTCCATCTCCTTGATCCATGTGTTAGCTATCACTGGATCAGTGGTATCATGAAATGCAGGTGGATTCACATTCTGAAAAGCCTTGAAAGTGACAATTTGTCTAGGTGGTACTGGTGGTTCAGGTGGTTGGTGTGGCTCACGGTTATCTTGGTTTTCAATTCGTTGTTGAAGAGTTAGTTGTTGTTGAGCTATAGCATTGGTTTGCTGTTGCAAAGTTTCCAGTATTCGAAGAATGTTTGGGTCTGTGGTGGATATGGTTGTTGGGTTCTTCTTTTTGGGAGGCATGATCCTGAAATAAGAGTTGTGTCAAAACAGATATGAATGATAAAATGATTCGAGGGTATCGCATGACATTCTCATTTACATATGGGGTCAAGTTTCCAAATTAAGCAGATATGATGATAAAAACGTAAAATAACAGTTGAGAGCAAATGGAACAATAGCACATAATTATTGAAATTTTAAAGGTCATAATACATAGGATTGGGACAAAGTCTGATTCTAGGAATAACAGGCTTATTTAAAGGAAACAACGGAAATAATTGGGGATTCCATAGAGTCTGATAGTACAACAACATGAAAGGTAAATGGAAAGAACTAAGGCTCCACTCCATCTGAACGGGGCTTGGTAGTCTTTTCCTCTCGAAGCATCTTCACAATGCTCTGGAGCTCATCCGCCACCATCTGAATGATATACTGGCTGGTACGGTCCCGGTGCGCTGGCATCTCCTCAAGCTTAGTGTTGACGTACTAAACCAAGGTCTCAAGTCTCGCAGTCATCTACTCCTTGGGCTTCCCTTCGTAGTTTTGGCTGTCCGGATACACGTTTTTCAGTCGGTCTATCAGTCGATCGTACTTGCCCTGAAGCATGTCGAACTCGCGCCTCAACTCAGCATACACGGAGAAAGCAATAGTGTCGTCCGACCCAGAGGATGACGAGGAATGTGCCCTTTGCTGACAACCAATAAGAGGAGTATTAATAATAATTTACTTAACCTACTCTCTCGCATATTATCTATAACTTACACACAAATCCTATAACCTATTTGGGCTATCCAGGGACTCTAAACCGTAGCTCTGATACCAAAACCTGTCACGCCCCCAACTTAAACAGCAAATTAAATATAGCTATTACAAAATTTTAAAAGAGATAACACAACCAAATCCAAGATCTTACAGTTGAGGGTTTGGAACAGCCCAACACTACCAATTATTACAACTGATTTTGAATATCGAGTCCTCATACAAACTACTATCACTTATTCTACCTGAGCTCGAACATAAGCATCAGCATCACAGGTCTTACGGGCAGTCTGCTTGAATCTAACCATAGCTGCTAGCTGTAATATCAGGGTAAAGCAAGAAGTGAGCCAAATGCTCAACAAGTGCTAACAGTACGACACAAAACATAAATCGAGATATACATTAAAGAATGACAATGGAAAGACATAACCAATGGTAACGAGAGATAAAACTGCGTGAGATGGCATCATTTTGCTTGTATCAAAACAATTTTAAAATCATGTCTTAATCAAAATCATTTTATGACGCTACGGATTACAGCCGGTGATCAGCCGCGAAGTAATCCCGAACCTCGCTGGGTTCTAATATATTAACGGGAATCCCTAGGCAACTTTTAAGCCTAATATAAGTGTGGAAAGGACTCGCGTCTCAGTCCAGATCCACTATTCAAGGAAAACATTTATCCCCCTTTGGGACTAAAAACCCACATTTTATTTATTTCAAAAACTGATGCCGAATTATAATAAAATCTCTTTTAACAGTAAACATTTTTATTAAGGGAATATAGATCAACTCGAAACACGGGAAATATGGTACTAAATCTTAGGGCCATGATTCACAAAACTATACTCTATTAAAGTAACTGAATGGTTTTCATATCTCAAAGATTTAGACAAGGGAATTCAGAGAGGCTATTGGATATTATAAAAGGGTAATGCCAAATTGGGCTTTAAGCAATGGTTTCTCATCAAGGTTCAAGTGCTGGATCATCAAGAAGGCAGGCTTCATGAATACTAAGGGTGTTAGGGTATGCAGAAATGATCTTTAACTCAGGATATATCAGAATTGTCAAGCTTTATGATAAGAAAGAGGGTATCAATCAATGAGGAATCACGTTGGTAAGTATCTGACTATTAGAGTTCAAGGTAAGGTTCTATAGGGGTTCAAGTTTCAGGGTGAGATATTAATACTTAGGAATCATTAGCATGTTAATCAAGAGGATCAATCAAGTATTATAACAACTCTTTATTTTATCATGGCATTCAACTATCATGAAAAGACTTTTGAACTACTTGCAATACGTACTCGAGGGTTCATGACATCTCTATATAATTCAAAGATAAACATAAGATACGCTTGATTTAATATATCAAATGACACAGGATAGTTGTAGCAATGTATGAACTATTAGCAGTAAATACGAAGGTCAAGTTGAATCACTTGCCTTGAGAAAGGCTGGTCTGGTCTGACTGGTAGGAGCAACTGGACCTTCACTCGACCTTTATGGCAAGTTTTCCCTCGTCTCAAGATCCTACATAATAATAATAATCCCCATTATAATATATTCTTACCATCTTAACATATTTACAACTTGAAATTAAACACGGATGGCACTTAGGCCTATACGCACTTAATTTTATATTCACTTTTAAATTACAAAAGTACACACATAGCCACATATTCACATATGATATATTAACACCAAATAACACCATATATACCATAATGCAACACTAGGCTTGGATGATCTCGACTCACCACTTAAGTCACTTGTTCGCTAAACTAGACAAGGTCTTCTAATTTTGGCTTCCTAACTCGATGTGCCTTTCCTAAATTATCCAACACCTATTGACCCTCACTTGTGCCTTTAGCTCTACTGACCTTATACCATCTTACAACTATGGTGGTCGACCTAATAATCACCTCTAAGTGTTCTAAAACTATGTGATAAGTGAAAGCGCTCACTGGTGCAAATTTCAGGATGACAACTATGGTTTCTTGAGTGCATTAGACACTCTTAAACTACAATTTTTCCTTCAAAACTTTTACACAAGACTCTCCTGACCTTAGGGCATCTTACAAACTTGATGTGGCTCAAGGGCCTGGCTTGGGCCTTCTTGGGCCTAAGCTAAAAGTCCAAGGTTCCCCTGTTTTTCTGGGCAGAAAACGCCCTGACTTGAATTAACTTGTAACACATGGTTCTAACTCATATCCTATGAACTATGGTGGGAAAAACTTCTCTGACACTCCCTCTAACTAAGGCCCAATAGGGCCTAATGAGGGCCTATCCATGACATGGTCAAATCTTCCTATTTCTAAGTTGCAACAAAACTGTCCCATGCTGGACAGATTTTGTTATTCTACTTGTGCACCTAACCAAAAAACATGCAAACCTCCAACCAACTCCTAAAACCTTTTATATACCCCCAATAATAACTTCTGGTAGCTTGGGCCTCAAAGTGCACATCAATGACATGGTCAAAACTCACTCTAAACCTCAGGGTACTAAACTGATTTTCTGCAAAAACTATAACTCTCATTTCTCCAAGGTTTTGACTTGACAAACTCAACTAACAACAACTCAATACTTGAACCAAGACTTATACATGGTATTCTACTGAATTAACTCCCTCATTCTCAAAATAATCTTGGGTGAGATCATCCTTACCTAAGGTACAATTATGGCAAAACAAAAGAGATCACATTTCTCAACTCACCAATCATTAAGTTTTTGAAACCACAAGATATGCATTTTATAATGGTATGGGAAGTAACATTTACTTGTGTAAAGAGTGGAAGCTTGGTTGAGGATTGAAGAAAAAAAATGGGGAGGGGGGTTTCGGCTTTTAGCCGAGAGTGAGAGGGGAGAGCCGAGAGGAGGGATAAGGGAGGGAGGAGAGAGTGAGGTGTGGGTGGAGTATGAGAATGATCATGACATTTGCTTGTTTTTATGGTATTTGATTTGACAAAATTTGAGTGGAAAGGAGAATTGACAAGTCTATCCCTCCACTTATACTTGGTGCATTTTGCATGCAAGGTTAAAGAAGGAAATTGGCTAGAGAAATAAGAGTTAGTGGGGTTGGAATTGTCCTCTTTGTCCTTGAAAAGAATGAGAGGGTGGTTTGCATGCAAGGGCTTTCTTGTAATTTGCTAAATATGACAACTAAAATTTATAATGATTTATTTTTATAAAATTAAATACAAGTTCAAAAATTATAAAATTTATCCCATAAAATAACTTGGATTTTTAGAGACTTTATAAAATCATTTTCAAAATTTTGTGAACAAAATACCTTTTAAAAGAAAATTTTTCCAAGGCTTAGAATATTCCTTATAAATCAAAAATAAAGAAATTAAATAAACTCTTGCTTTGAAAAATCATATATTACATAAAGCAAATTTATAATGCAGAAATTTCCACTCACACAAACGTACAATCATTGAATATATTTTCATTCGGCTTTAATATTATACCAAATCCACAAATAATATTACACGAAGATACCGGTCGTAACATCTTACGCATGATCTAGAATTAGCAGCGATTATATTTGCCCTTAAGATTTGGATGCATTATTCGTATGGTGTAAAGTGTGAGATTTATACGGACCACAAAAGCTGAAAGTATATTATTACATAGAAAGAATTGACTATGTGGAGAAGGAGATGGTTGAAATTGATCAAAGATTACGATGGTATTATCAGTTATCCTCCCGAAAAGGCGAATGTTATAGCAGATGCGCTAAGCCGTAAAGAAGAGTTGAATGTGTTAAACTTCATCTGAGGAATTAATCAAGGATTTTGGAAAGTTGGAAATAGAAGTACAAATTCCAGAAATGGGAAGTGAGGTAATGTATGCAATGACTTTTCAGCTGGAAATTTTAGTCTGGAAAAGAAATTAAGGCTCAAAAGGATAATAAAGGAATATACCAAGTTGCTCGCGTATCTGAAATTTTTTGTGTTATGGAATTGAAACACGAGATTCTTCATGAAGCGCATAACTCAAGATTATCGATTCACCATGGAAGTACAAAAATATAAAAGGACTTAAAAGAAAGTTATTAGTGGCCAAATAAAAAAAGGAAGATTACGAAATGGATAAGTAGATATTATACGTGCCAGAAAGTAAATCGGAATATCAGCGACCGAGCGGATTGCTTCAACCACTAGACATACCTGAACGAAAATAGGAGCTTATCGCGATGAATTTCGTTGTAAGATTACCAAAGACTAAGTATATTCATGACTCAATATGGGTAATAATTGATCGATTGACAAAGTCAGCGCGTTTCTTGCATATCGGTGAAAGATTCTTGTCACGCCCCGACTTAATAATAGATATTATACAACTTATTACAATAGTTAACAAAAGGAAGTAAATACATCTGAATCCAAGATCTTACAGTTCAGGGTTTGGAACAGCCCAACACTATTAACTATTACAACCTGATTTTAATATCGAGTCCTCACTCAAAATGATCACTAATCTACCTGAGCTCGAACATACGAATCGGCATCACAAGTCTTACGCGCCGTCTGCTTGAATCTAACCATATTTGCTAGCTGAAATATCAGGGTAAGCACGTAGTGAGCCAAATGCTCAACAAGTATTATAATATACGTACATAAGAAGAATAAACAAAGGAAATGAAAGATTCATCATTATAGTCTTAAGAGATAAACTTTCAGGGTGATGGCATCTTTTAATTATAATAAAACAATTCAAAACCATTTCTTCATCAAAAACCATTTTATGACACTACAGATTACAGCTGGTGATCAGCCGCGAAGTAATCCCGAACTTCGCTGGGTTCTAGAACATTAATGGGATCCCTAGGCAACCTTTAAGCCTACAAATTAAGAGCAGAAAGGACTTGCGTCTCAGTCCAGATCCACCATTTAAAGAAAATACTTGTCCCCCTTTAGGACTGGAAATCCAAATTTTAACTTTTTCATTTTAAAACAAATTTATTTGATGCCAAGTGACGGTTAAACTATTGAACAATGAACATCTTTACCAAGGGTTCTAGATCAACTTTAAAGCTATGATCAACTAGACTAATACCTCATCAAATAGAATTGCAAGGTTTCTATTCACAAGGAATTTGACAATGAGATTTAGCAGGGTTATCGGATAGTATGACGGAACTAAGTCAAACTAGGTTCAAGGTAATGGTTCCAGGTAAGAAATAGGTATTGAAATGTAAAGAAGGTGATCATCGGTTCAAAGTATAACATGGTATCATGTTTTAGGGGTAAGAATAGGGTTATCAAGCAATCATGAACGACTTTAAGGAACAATTGACTTTTAGGTATCAGAATAAGGTTACTGAGTATAACTTGCACAGGGCTCAATATCATAATTACTTGCATAGAAATCTCCAAGCAAAGTTAAACTACTTGCAATAGATACTTGAGAGTTCATGGCATTTACATATAATACGAAAGATAGACTTGAAACCACTAGGATCATATATACATATATATCAAGGTGAATTAGAATATTCACATCATATATATAAAAGCTGGGCTAACACACACTTGCAGTGTAAACAAAAAGGTAGGTTGAAACACTTGCACAATATAAGTTTTCTAGGGAAGGACATTTGCCTTGAGAGGCTTGACTACACACGACTTGTCTTGGGAGCAACGGAAGCACTACTCGATCTTGATGGCAAGCTTTCTATCTTCACTCGATCCTACAAAATAATAAGAATCCCTCATTACTATGGACTCTTATGACACCAAACAATCCTAACACTAAATGCACAAATTGACTCCAAGTAACGCTTAGTGTCTTATATTGGGTAAGACACTAAGTTAACACACAATACCATACACATATACATATAGTAGCACCTTGGAGCACATAACACAGATAGGTATACTCATACTAATATTTAGACTTGGTACTTTATTCGTGACTTGAATGATCTCACTCTCAAATCTCCACAATTCCACTTGCGACACACTACTAAACTAGTCTCGACTCTTGAAGGGCCTACACTTGGTGGTTCCAATTCTCTTATCCAAAACCTTGTCCTAACACTCTAATGACCTATATCTAAATGCAAACACTAGGGCTCACTCATGCCTCACTCATAGGGTCCACAAAACTAAACGCTAATAGAAAGTATTTTTACTTGCATACTTATGGCGACACCTTAGGCGACTCTCAGTTTTTGACACCACTAAAGCTCGAATATTCCTAACCAAAACTGACCTAATGGATTCTTAAGTCTATAAGATAAATTTTAAACTTGAAATCACACTAAGGGCCTTCCTATATTTTCTTGGGCCTAACCTCAAAGTTGACACAACTCTAAATGGGTGTCCTGAAAACTGCCCTGTTTTGGACTAACTTAAACTCATTGGTTCTAACTCTAAACCTCCATGGTTCGACTTGAAACTCTTCCTTAAACTCCCTAGTATCAATACTAATCAAGGCCTAATGAGGGCTTACTCTTAATCCAACTTTTTGACCTCCAAAAGGTACTAAACTCAAACTGTCCCCTGTTCTGGCAGAATCTAAGTTTTGGTGTGTGCACCTCACTAAATGATTGGGTTTCTCTAAGTTATGGCTTTTGAACTCAACTAAAACCCAAGTACTAACTCCCCGTGGCTTGGGACTAATAATTCCTAAGAAATGCCCATTCAAAATCAACACACAGCCCACATGCAAATCTGGAAAAATTTCAGGGTTCTATCCTAGCCTTTCCACCTTAACTCCCACTTCAAATCCACGAATTAAATCTCAACCAAGGCAAATTTTACTTCTATAAGACTCTAAACTAAGGCCTCAACCAAGAATGGAGATCATTCATGCCATATAGCACCAACATGCAAACTAAAACTTAACATGCAACTCACAATGATCACAAAAACAAGTTCGACTAAATAATGGGATTATTAGCTCATAATTTTGACTTAAAATACTAAATTATTTCAAGAGTTCATGCACACTATCTTTTAACAACTAAGGTCAAGAATGATATCAAGGAAATAATTTGTTTTTAACCCATATAGGTCGAATTTAATCACCAACCAAACATGCATGTATATTGTCAAAAAAGAGAGCATATATAGCTTGATCATTCTTAAAAATAATGCCCTATCTCTAACATGCAAAGTAAAAAATGGCATTACAACTAGAGATCAGTAGCATGCAAGTGTTTTAAAGGAGTTTTAATGAAGGAAACACTTAGTTTATGCACATAAAATTATATCTCATGGAGAACTATTTAATCCACATGAATTAAGAGTTTCTCCTTGGAGATCACATAAAAACAAGACATGTAAGCATTAAACTTCATCTCCTAAGCATGGAACTTCTTGGAAAGTGTATTATATATTAATGGGTAGTGAAATTACACTAGAATGGCAAGGATTTGTTGAAGAAAAATTGAAGGGGATGGGGGAAGGGGGCTTCAGCCAAATGGAAGAAAGAGGGGGGAAAGGAGATAAAATTTTGAGAGTGAAAATGGTGAGGTTGAGTGGAGTGTAGTTTTGGATTAACTCTCCTCTTTTTGATCATCATGCACCAAGTAATGACTGGAGTTTAGAATTTACAAGAGTGCCCTTCTCCCAAAGCTAAGCAAAAATTACATGCAAGGTTAGTTTGGTCTTTTGGTGGATAAAAGAGAGTTAGTGGGGTATGAATTGTCTTTTTAGCCATTTAAGTTGAATAGAAGGGTATTTGCGTGCATGTGTATTCATGTAAATTGCTAATTACTAAACAACTAATTTCAAAGATTTACTTTTATAAAATAAAATAAAATTTTGAAAATTATAAAAATTGTACCATAAAATAACTTGGATTTTTAGAAATTTTATGAGATCAATTTTGTGATTTATGAATGAAATAATTTTAAAAGATAATTTTCCCATGGAAAAGAATATTCTCTATACATCAAGAATAAGAGCAATTAATAAAACTCTCGCTTTGAAAAATTCATATTTTAAATAAAGCAATTTATAATACAGTAAATTCCATTCATACAAATGTACAATCAATAAATATATTTATGATCGACTCTTATATTATACAGAGTTCACAAATAATATTACACAAAATGTCGGTCGTAACATCCTCTCCCCCTTAAAGGATTATGTCCTCTGAATCTAAGAGAACAGATGAGGATACCGGGAACGCATATCAGACTCTAACTCCCAAGTTGACTCTTCGACCTTGGGGTTCCTCCAAAGTACTCTTACTAACTTCACCGACTTATTTCTAAGACTCTTTGCTTGCCATTCGAATATTTTGATAGGTTGCTCCACATACGACAAGTCTGCCTGAATTTCTATGGGCTCATACTCTATTACATGATTGACATCCGGGTTATACTTTTTAAGCAAAGACAAATGAAAGACATTATGAACATACTGATACTGCGGAGGCAGCGCTAACTCGTAAGCCACTTTCCCTACTTGATTCAAAATCTCAAAAGGACCTATATATCTAGGTGCTAATTTGCCCTTCTTTCCAAATCTAGTCAACCCTTTCCACGGTGACACTTTTAACAATACGGCTTCGTCGACTTTAAAACTCACATCCTTTCGAGCAGGATCTGCGTACTTCCTTTGCCTGTTTTGAGAAGCAAGCAATCTTTTCTGGATCAGTTTGACTGTCTCCCTCATCTGTTGGACTAGTTCGAGACCTAGAATCTTTCCTTCTCCAAATTCATCCCAATTCATTTGCGATCTGCACTTTCTTCCATACAATGCTTCGTATGGTGGCATGCCAATGCCAGTGTGATAGCTGTTGTTATAGGAGAATTCCACCAATGGAAAGTGGTCGTCCAAACTTTCTATAAAATCAATCGCAAAGCTACGCAACATGTCTTTAATTGTTTGAATTGTCCTCTCGCTTTGACCATCAGTCTACAGATGATACGCCGTACTCATGTTTAACTTTGTGCCAAGACTTTCTTGGAATTGCTTCCAAAATCTCGAGTTAAATCGTGGATCTCTATCCGAAACTATTGATACAGGTACGCCATGTTGTAATACGATTTCACGCACATACAGGTGGACCAATCTGTCCAAAGAAGACCTCTCATTAATTGGAAGAAAATGTGCCGACTTTGTAAGGTGATCAACTATAACCCATATAGCGTCATGTTCGGATTTTGTTCGTGGTAATCCTACTATAAAGTCCATGGCAATGTTTTCCCACTTCCATTCTAGAATCTTTAAAGGATGAATTAATCCACTTGGTCTTTGATGTTCTGTCTTCACCTTCTAACAAGTATAGCACCTCGCAACCCATTCTGCTACTTCTCGCTTCATATTTGGCCACCAAAAATTCTGCTTCAAGTCCCGGTACATCTTGGTGCTTCCCGGATGGATTGAAAATCTAGAATTATGAGCTTCTCGCAATATCTCATTCTTCAATTCAGTCACATGAGGAATCCAAATTCTTGAGGAAAACCTTAATATACCTTGCTCATCCCTTTGGGTACAAATCTCTTCTCCGGTCAGTTGATTATTCTCCTGTTTCATCACTTCTTCCTGACTATTCTTTATATTTTCCAACAATGATGGATGAAAAGTCATAGTACGACAAATCTCCTTAGCTTTTCCACAAATACACAATTCTAATTCAAATCTCCTGATTTCTCTAGATAAATCCTTTGATACCGCTGCCATATTCAACCTCTTCTTCCTACTCAAAGCATCAGCTACCACATTCGCTTTTCCCGGATGATAATTTATCGAGCAATCGTAGTCCTTAATTAATTCCAACCATCTCCTTTGCATCATATTGAGCTCCTTCTGAGTGAAAATATACTTCAAACTCTTGTGATCTATGTAGATCTCACACTTTTTTCCGTAAAGGTAATGTCTCCAGATCTTAAGTGCAAATACTATAGCTTCTAACTCCAAGTCATGAGTAGGATACTTCAGTTCATGTAGTTTTAACTGTCTTGACGTATACGCAATCACCTTGTTGTGTTGCATTAGCACGCAACCCAGACCCTTATGTGAAGCATCACTGAAAATCACAAAGTCTCTTTGATCATCTGGTAATACTGGTACCGGAGCTGTAACCAATCTCTGCTTAAATTCTTGAAAACTATCTTCACATTCTGCATTCCATTCAAATTTCTGATTCTTCCTAGTCAACTTAGTCAGTGGCATGGCGATTTTTGAGAAATCTTTAACAAACCTTCTATAATATCCCGCCAATCCTAGAAAACTTCGCACTTTCGTAGGTGTCTTTGGTCTCTCCCAACTCATAATTGCCTCAATCTTTTCCGGATCCACTTTGACTCCTTCACTTCCAATAACATGTCCCAAAAATTGAACTTCCTTTAACCAGAACTCACACTTAGAAAACTTGGCATACAACTTCTCTTGTCACAGTATCTCTAATGCTAACCATAGATGCTGCATATGTTCTTCTTCTAACCTTGAATATATAAGAATATCATCAATGAATACCACTATGAACTTGTACAAAAACTTTTTAAATACCCGGTTTATCAAATCCATAAATGCTGTGGGAGCATTAGTCAACCCAAAAGGCATTACTAAGAATTCATAATGTCTGTATCTTGTCCTGAATGTTGTCTTCGGAATGTCATTTTCTTTGATCTTCAGTTGATGGTATCCTGATCTTAAATCAATCTTAGAAAATCACTTAGCGTCTTTCAGCTGATCAAATAAATCGTCTATCCTTGGTAACAAGTATCAGTTCTTAATCGTCATCTTATTCAATTCTCGATAGTCTATATATAACCTCATGCTTCCATCCTTCTTCTTTACAAACAGAACAAGTGCTCCCCATGGCGACGTACTCGGCCGTATTACTCCTTTGTCCAACAATTCCTGTAGATGGCTTGCCAACTCTTTCATTTCTGCCGGTGCCATTCTATAAGGTGCCTTCGAAACTGGTTTCGTGCCTGGAACAAGGTTGATTTCAAACTCAATCTGTCGATCGGGCGGTAAACCTGGTAGTTCATCTAGAAACACATCTGGAAAATTTGTTGACTACAGGAATATCTTCTATGCTGACGCTCTCTCTTTCAGAATCTACTACATAGGCTAGGAACGATTCGCAACCTGTCCTAAGCAATTTCTTAGCCTGGCCGATTGTAAGAAATAGTCGTTTTTGCCTCTGACCCTTAAATACCACTTTCTCTCCACTCTCTATGTTTAAATATACTTTCTTAGATTTACAATCTATCTGAGCGTTATTCTTCCCTAACCAATCCATGCCTAGGATTATATCAAACTCCCCTAACTTGAAAAGTATCAAGTCTGCTAAAAATTTATGCCCCGAAATATCAATCTCACACTTAGGACATAATTGACTCATAGGAATCTTCTCTTGGTTCGCAATTACCACATCTATTACCTCATTCAGGGTCATTTTATCACATTTAATTTTATCAATGAAAGTTTCTAATATAAAAGATCTAGTAGCTCCAGAATCAATCAATACCTTAGCTTCAACATTATTCATTAAAAGTTTACCTGATATCACCTTAGAATTCTGAACAGCGTCCTTCATCTTTAAATCAACTGTCCTTGTTGTTGTTTGCGGAGTTGTGGTAGATGGTGGAGGTAATGCCAATACCTCAGCTAGCATGTGTGCACTAGTACTTGTCACGTTCATCAAAGCCTTTACTGGTCTAGTTGACTTGCATTCCCTAGCTATATGTCCAGTCTTTCCACACTTATAGCACGTAACTCTCGGCTTCGGTACCTTACACTCATTAGCCAAGTGTCCCTTCTGATTGCATCTATAGCATGTCATGTTCAACTTATTATACACTCCTGGATGTCTTTTTCCACAATGTTTGCACTCTGGTATCTGAAATCTATTTTCTCCAACTTGTCCTTGGCTTGACTGTTGTCCCCCTTAGAATCTTGTCTCTAGTTCAAATTTCCCTTCATCTAAAAATTTCTGCCTTTGTGGAATCCAATCCTTTTCACACTCCTGTCTTGTTAGCTTCCGGCTTCAGACTTCTCTCCATAAAATGGAACCTTTCTCTTCTTGTTATCCTTTTCTTTTCTTGACTCTATCCCATTACTCTCAATTAGAGAAGCCTTTTGTACTACTCCAGCATAAGTATCAAGATCAAACATAGCCACTCTATCTCTGATCCAAGGCTCTAATACTTTTTGGAATCTCTTTGCTTTCTCTTCCTCAATGTTGGTATACTTCGTCACAAACCTTGACAGCTCTGTAAACTTCTTCTCGTATTCCAATACAGACATACTTCCTTGCTTTAATTCAAGAAATTTAAGCTCCATCTGATTTTGCATGTACTTAGGGTAATACTTTTCCTGTAATAACCTCTTAAACCTTTCCCAAGAAACCGACTGATTCGTGAATTAATTATGCGAGTAAAATGTAATTATGTGAATTTTTGTGTTATTATGTGAGAATGGAAATATTTAAATAAATATTATATTTCAGTTTGACGTGTTAGCTGGTATAAAGAGAATGATTGTGAAGCATAGTTGAAAACGCTCAGCGTCGGGCCGTCAGTCAGGACGCGACCCGCTATGCGAAGAATGAACATTAGTAAAATGGAAAATTTTATGATTAAGTATATTTCATTACGATACGTGATATGTGAATCTATGTTAAGGTGCATGATTATGTGATTATATGCTTGTATGATATTCTTTGGAATTTTAGAAAATAAGAAGTGCATTAATTGATATTTATATAGGTTATAAATGCATTTTTATTCTTTAAGAAAAATAGTTTTTAAAATTATTTTTATTTATAAATTTCGAATTTGATTTTATTAAATTCCAAAAATTCTAAGTTATTTTATGGTGTCACTCTTGTAATTTATCGATTTATGGTTTTATTTATAAAATGTATTATTTGTAATTTATTAGATTAATAATTATGTGATTACCAAGTTGCCCTTGCATGCATTTCCACTAAAAATATAAGAGGAGGATAGTTGTGTCATTAACTACCCCTCTATCTCATTTTAACTTAGCCAAATGACCATATCATCCTTGCATGCATTTTTATGCTAGTAGTGAGAGAAGGGTATATTGGTAAATTACCAATTCCACTAACCTTGCACATGGGAGAATCAAATAAAAAGCTTGTCATTCCACTCACCACTTCACGCATCTTATTGTTTTCCACTCTCTCGCCTCTCTTCTCTCTTTTTCTCTCTCGGCTCTCTCCCTCTCTTTCTCTCTCTCTCTCACCCGAACTCTCTCTCTTTCTCTATCCTACATGCAACACCAAAATTTACTTAGAATTCAAAGATCTTGACATTAATCTTTATCATTTTCAAATCTCAATCCATATACTCTTTGCATGTAAGCATTTAAGGAAGTTTTTGCATCAACATCTCTTGGTTATATCTAAGAAATAATAATTTCTTAGTGTATGACCTTAAGAGAGAGTATAGTACATAAGTTATGTGATTTTCTTGGTTTGTTTTGGAGATAGGTTTGAATTTTTCTATTAAAAAGGTGGGTTTTGATTTTGATTCAAAGTTTACAAAGGGTTTTGGTACAAAGATTTGGTTTTTGTTTCGAATGAATGAGTTTTGCAAAAGGGTTTAAATGTTTGATTGGTTTTGATGATATATATAAACCTTTGTTTTTGATTTGGTTTCCTTGCATGCATGTAAAGTCCTAAGTGTAATCAAGTTATATTTTGTTTGGTTTGGAAAAAAGATGGGTTAAATGATTAGATCTGGGGTTTAATTAAGTTGGATTTGTGATTTAGAGTAATGCATGTTGAGTTGATTGATTGCATGTCGATTCTACAAGTTATTCTGTTGATAATTTGGTTATTTTTAATTTGGAAATATAATTTGGTTTATATTGGATATGTGAGTAGATAAGTATGAATAAGTTAACTGTTGATTATTAAAAGAATGGATTTCATTCGGTTTTCAAAGGAATAAATGATTGGATTTATGCATGTTAAGATTTTGTTCAAAAATAATGCTTTGGTTCGGTTTTTGATTTAAAAGAAATGATTTCAAGAAGTGTACTTGTTTGGAATGGATTAAAATAGGTTTAAATTGTAAATGGAACCTTGCATGTCGATATTTGATAAAATTTTTGTGTTTTATTGAAAATCTTAATGATATATGGTAATAAAAAAGGTTGATTCAAGTTGTTTGGTCAATTTGATTTTAGAGTCTAATTATATGGTTTGTGTAATATTGATTTGGTGTTTAAAAAATGTTTTGTTAGTTGTAAAGTGATTGCATGTTAATTTCTTGGCGTGGTACCATTTGTTTTGGTTCGAATTTTATAGTTAAAAATTAAGGAATAGTTGTTTGGTTGTCGAGTTATTTAGATCGTGATTGTTTTGTTAAGATATAGATTTAAGTATACAAGTATATACTCGCTATGTGTTATATGAGTACTCTATGATTATGCTTGAATATACGAGTTAAGTAAATAATTATATACTACTAAGTGCTATGTGAATATTCTGTGATTATACTCGTGTATATAAGTAAAGCTTTAATGCGAGTTGGGATAATCGTTAGATGCTCAGGGAACGTCGAGTGCGAATAAGTATCTAATTAGGGATTATGTTTTCGATTGTAGATTCAGATAGCAGAGGAATTCAGGATTGTAGATTCAAATAGTGGAGGCATTCATGCTAGAAAAGGGAAAAGAAACTTACGTGGCAGTAGTTCAGCTTCAGTATTTCAGTTTCATTTCAGTAAAGCAGGAAAGCGATTGAAGGCAAGTAAATCTGCCTTGTCTTATGAATTGATATTGCTAATGCCATGATAAAGTAGTGATTCTTTTTTATACCTGTGATAAACCTGTTATTGATTTCTGAGAAACCCTAATATTGATTCTTGTGATAACTTGTTATTGAATCTCGTTCGACCGTTTACATCCACTTGATTCGTACCCTATTACATTTCCTATTTCCTTTGTCACCCTATGATCTCGTAAACCCTAAGAGAACCTTTATGAATTCCCTTGTGAAATGTCTTGAGTAACCTGAATTCTTGATTAACTTGAATACCTTTACCTTGTTGATTAATTCTCTTGAATACCTTTGCCTTGATCATTAACTCTCTTGAATACCTTGAACTTGATTTCTAGTATTGCTTCAATAATTCCCTATATTGACCATTGCTTATAATTCAAATTCCTTGAACTACTTTTGTTTGATAACTATACTTTATTTCCATATCCAAACTTTGTAACTGGATGTACGCCATTTACTACACTTGATATCAGACACTCCTACCTTTGTTGATTATCGTTATAACTCTTTTTCAATACTTTATTCCTTAGTTTTTGAATCATTGGTACTCATCCTTGATGATCCGGCTTGTGAGAAGATAATTCAATTTCTGATAAAAGTCCCATTACTCCAATCCTCGACTGATAATTTAAATTCTATCATTTATGTTAGGTCACACACACTGTAGAAGGGGGTTGAATACAGTGTATACTATAATCAAATCGAATTAAGAACACAAGTATGAAACACAGAATAATCTTATTAATAAAACAGTATTACAATGGAACCGTTCTCTCTCAGTGATGAACAAATATAACGAGAGCTGCTAGGGTTACAATGAATAATATTCTCGATTAAGATAACACATATAGTGTAAACCCTATGCTGTGTTTATATAGGCACACGGTTACAGGATAATCTTCTAATTGATATCGAATATAAATCTGCATCCTAAAATATATCAATTAGTTATCTTTTCCACCAAGTCTTCTATTCTTCATAGAATTCTTCTCCATGCATATCTCTTCTTATTTTAGTCTTGATCTTCTTTCCTTTCAATCAGTCGCCTTCCTTATCTGAAAGTCTTCTTAAGTCCTGATATTATCTCCTGATATATATCTTCTGATATCTTAAGTTCTGATAACTTCAGTTCTGATATCTTAAGCTCTAACTTTAGTATAAGTACTGATTTCCAGTTAAGTCCTGATTTGTCCTGTTAGTTAAGATCTGAAAACTAAACACAAATCAATATTAGATATGACATCACAAATATATCTAACAATCTCCCCCAACTTGTAAATTAGCATAATATACAAGTTTAATAGATATTTGATGATGTCAAAAACATTAAGTACAAATGCATATGAGAATTTGACTAAATAACTACAACTCACAATCTTTATAGCTTTTACCATCCTCAAAGTCTGATATCAGCTTTAGCCTATATATACTTCAAAATTTATCAGCTGTAGTTCTTGACTTGGCTTCAGTGTCTGATCTCTTTAATGTCAGGAGTTGTTCTGAGATAGTTCTTCAAAAGAGTTCTCTCAGCATATTCAAGTTCATTCTGCATCCTCCTTTTTACATCTTTAAGGTCAGCTGTATCTTCTTATGTCTGAAAGATAGCAGCCCTGAGATCATTTATTTTTGCTTTCCTTATCTCCTGATCCAGTCTGATGATATAGGCTTTATCAGACTGTAGATTGAATTCAAGACCCTTAATACCAAGAAATGTAGTGATTTTTGCGGTATTAGGCTTCATCTCAACTATATCACCATTATGAGCTCTGTACTTAGGATAGTATGGTCTTTCAAACTTTACAGAGTATAATTTATTCTATCTTTCAATATTAGACCTTATGTATCTGGTAGCACCATCTGTTGATTTGTTCTTCACTTGAAGTAGAAATAGCACATGTTGCAATTCTTCAAAGTACTTCAAACGAATATCATCTTTCTTATATGAAATACCCTCCCATCTGTCGTGAAATATAACATGATATCTTCTTTTAACATAGAGTGGTAGACCATTTGTACAGACTCCAGTTGATTTAATCTTTCAGGAGTTGTTCCCACTCCTGGTTCACTCAAAGAGGTTGGATCAGAGGTAGTATTATTTACTCTCTTTTCTTTAGAACTACCCAATCCTGATTATCTCTAGCTTCCTTTCCTCGAATAACTCTTGCTTCAAAACCACTTGATGTAGTCTTCAAAGGTTGAGTAGATTGTTGAGCTTTAGTAAACCCAGGTAGTAGAATTTTTGAAGGTTTAACATGAGCAATATTAGAGGTTTCCTTTCCTTTATCTTCTGATATCAAGCCAACTTGAGCTCTGTCAGAGGTTGCTTGCTTCATTGTCATATCAGAACTTACTATATCTTGACTCTGAACAACTTGAGCCATGTCATAGGTTGATTGAGAAATCTTCTTTTTCTTCATAGTAAGACTAGTATCTTCTTCATCAATTATTTCTTCATCCATGATTGGCAGATAGATTTTTACAGAATCATCAACTTTAGCTTTGCCCTTGAACCTTGGATCTAACTCTACTTATGATTTGTCTTTGGATTCAAATTTGGTTGCCTCAGAGTTTGTCTTCTCTTTAATCACAATGCCCTAGGCTTTGGAGGTTTCTTTGCAGTAATAGAAGCTTTAGACTTGGATTTGATATTTTTTGCTTTAAGTCTAGCTTCTTCTTCCTTCAGACTTTCAAAGTCCATTCCTGGATTGTCTTTGAGAAATAGTCTTTTTGAAATTTCTTCATCCAGCTTCTGTAACTTGGGGTCTTGATAGTAGACTATTATTTCCTTCCCCTTAAGCTTCAGTGTCTGCATAAACTTCTGTGATTCTTGACTCTGACCCTGTATCGGAACATCAGCCTTAGTCAGAACTTGCTTATCAGAACTTATTCTTTTATCAGCATTAGAGCTTGATCTCTGTGTAGAAGTTCCTGCTTTCCTTGATGAAGATCCTTTGCCTTGACCATGACCTCTACCGCTTGATCTCTGTGTAGAAGTTCCTGCTTTCCTAGATGAAGAGCCTTTTCTTGACCATGACCTCTACCCCTTTCAGAGTTTCCATGGTCTTCATTATCATCATCCATACCCTTCAGTGGTTGATCAATTTTGCATTTAGACTTAATCACTTTCTCCCCCTTTTTGGCATCAGTAGAAGGAGAGAGACAAGCAATTCCACAGAGTTTTGGATTTCATTGAGTTGATCTTGTTGAGCAGCTTGATTCTTTAAAATATCAGATATTTGTGCTCATTGGTTTTCTTGAGTCTTTTCTATATACCCAATGCGGTCAAAGGCTGGCTTAAAAAACCTGTTCTTTTCCAATTTGACATTCATGTCTTGCTGAATCAGTGTTTCATGAATTTTGTGCACCTTGGCTTGAGTTATTGAGTGTTGACCTTGAAGGTCCTAGTACTCAATGCAGTAACTCTCAGCTGTGCTTTAAAGTCATCATTCACAGCATCTCATCAGCTTTAGCCAGGTGCTCAGCAAGAATATTTGCAGTAGGAACAAAATCAACTTTGTTCCACTCCTTGATCCATTCTCTTCCTCTTGGAGTTTCACTCCAAGGTACTGGTGCATCCTCTCTAACAAAGTTCTTGATTATATCAGCTTTGCCTAGAACTTGTTGAGGTGCATGTCCTGAAGGACCAGCTGCATCAGCATATAGATTTGTAGCAGCTTCACCAGTATTGTCAGTATTTGCAGCATCAGAACTTATAGAGCCTGCAGAATCAGCTTCCTCTGATAAAATGATAGTGTGTGAGGCTATAGAGGTTTCAAAATCATCCTCTAAGTTCTGATCAACATCCAAATTCTGATGCTCACCTAATATCTGATCTTCATCATCTAGATTCAGAAGAGGTGTTGTTGGAATATCTGGATTGAAATCAACATCTAAAATTGGTGTTGTTGGTGGAGTATGTTGAAGAATGATTGGAGCTTCTAAGTACAGAATCTCAAGCACAACCAAGTTGTGAATATCTATTTCAGCACTTGTACCCGGGTCTTCGGCATGTACTTGTTCAATGATAGGAGACACAGGAGGTGTAGGTACTCTGTCTTGAGCAGTTTCTTCAGCTTGAATTGGTGACAGTGGAGGTTTAGATTCAGTGGCTTCAGCAAATTCTGGTGGTGTAGACGGAAGGGATTCAATGACAATTGGCTCCTTTGGGATCAGAGATTCCTGATCCCCTTCCTTAGCTGCTGCTTCCACATCCTGTAAATCCAATTTGCTGTCTCAGAATGGGAATAACATCAAAGTTGGAGCATTTGTTGACAAACGTCTTCGTGATGCAATCGAAGAAGAAGCTCCATTCCCTTCAAATATATGGGCGTTTGAGTTGTCCCAACTTAGCCAAACTCTGTTCATATCCAAGACCTGCCATCATTTGTTGTAGCAATGGCTCCTCAACAGCAGAACTAAATTGACAGGATTCAGGTATGTGTAGAGCTTTTCAAACTGCTCCCGGAGTAACAACATATTCAACCTCATTTGCTGTAAACACGACGCTTGGAGTCCCATTCTTACCACCATCATCATAATGTCCAGTACGCCAGAATGTCAGAACTTGAGTTCCAGATATACTGGATGGCTGTGTCAATGCGAACCCAATTTCACTATGAGCTAAGAAATCCTGTATAAAATGAAGTTCCGAAGGAGCTTCACTCTTAGTGAGAATGGCAACATAGTTGTTGGGGACGAACTTTGCTCCATTAAAAATTATATCCTTGGGTGTCATTGAAAATTGGTGAGAAGTTAGAATGCCTGAAAAGTGATTGATAAAATGTAAGTATAGTAAATCGTCAGAAAATATGAGAGAATAAGAAAAAGAGAGAGAGTAAATAGAATAGAAATGTAAATAAAAGATTAGAAAATATTTTATCTCTTTTACTTAGACACCCCACGTGACAATAGTTATTGAGAAGTGGAACAGACGTTACACCTGTCAGGCATGCAGTAGTTAAGACAAAAGTCAATGGGCACGGGAAATAAGTAATGATTACTATGCACATTCAGTTTTTCCAAAACAAACTGTTCCCACGAAACAAATGATTAAAACTGCTTTATCTCACGTAATCCAATATTCTGATAAAATAAAACCGTTGAAATAATGACCAAAAATAAATCAAGGAAATAAATATTTCCACGTAAGCATCAACACTTGATTATTATCAGAATTTAAGGGTCATCATAATATGGCTTCTTTACTCAAAAAGTGAATGTTCATTTCTGTAATTCTTCACACAAATACTGATATACTTTCAACAAAACTTAATTATCAGAACTTCAATCAGAACTTGTCCTCAGAATTTATGCAACTAACACTTAAACTGTTCATCTAAAACAACATTGATCACCACAGTAATTTTCATCATTCATATGGAGTGTAAGTGTGTGCATTAAGCTAAATATCAGACAAAGAGTAAAGTCTGATTCACTTCAGTACATCTTAGAAATAAGGCATAACTAAGAGCTTTGCTTAAAATCTGTCATTACTCTGAAGTCTACTATAGAATGAGTTCATGCATGAGTCCACCTCAACTGTTTTGTGCTCATTTTATGCACGTTTTGAAATTCCTTTTTACAGTGGCTTCTCAGTGTAAGTGAGTCACGAGTGCTTATCAGAATTTATGCTGTTATCAAAGTATTTCTCCATTAATTAGAGAATGTGAAAAGTCACCAAGAAAATTTTTATTTTGCTTTTATAATGTATATTACTTAATACCAGCAATGCACTTGGGTCTTCCCTTCCACATACATTTTTCTCTAGATCTCAAAGGAGTACCTGATATTATTCTTTTCTTTACTTTTTATTTTGATAAGTGAGGCTTATCAGCACTTAGTACATCTATTAGATTTACAAACATCAGAACTTAACAGATAAGAAGTACCATTCTAGTTTTTGACTTAGTAATAAGATACACAAAGTAAACCTAACCAAGCTCAATATCAGAATTTGATTGTGTTAAAATATATCCACATAAGCAATTACTTCAAATATGGGATCTTTAGTATATTAAAGACTACTAGGTCAGCATCTAGCAAAGTTATCCTCATTGGATTGAATAGTCACAGAAACATTCATATCACTATCAGAGTTTAGAAATTCACATCAGACAAAAATCAGCACTTAAGTAAATTTCAATTTAAGCACATATTACGTAAAGATAGTAATATCTGTAAATACTGATCATAAAGTCTGATGTATCAGAATATAAACTAAGCAGATTTAGAGAAAGAACCTAAAACCATTCCAAGTTCATTTACCAATCTTGTAAAAGTAGCTTCACATAGTGGTTTTGTAAAGATATCTACCATGTTCCCTTATGAAGTGGTACCTTATGCTGATGTGCTTTGTCATATAGTGCTGAACTGGATTACCTGTCATAGCAATAGCACTTTGATTATCACAGTAAATAGGAATTTTAGAAAATTCTAACCCATAATCCAGTAACTGATTCTTCATCCAAAGAATCTGTGCACAACAGCTTCCTGCAGCAATGTACTCTGCCTCTGTATTGATGTGGAAATTGACTTTTATTTCTTGCTAAACCAAGAAACTAATTTGCCTCCAATAAATTGGCAGCTTCCACTTGTGTTTTTCCTGTCAATTTTGCACCCTGCAAAATCTGCATCTGAGTAACCTATTAGCTTAAAGTCTGATTCTCTAGGATACCACAATCCTAGATCAGTTGTACCCTTAAGGTACTTGAAAATTCTTTTCACATCTGTTAAGTGAGGTTCTCTTGGATCTGCTTGAAATCTTGCACAAAGACAGGTAGCATACATGATATCAGGTCTACTTACAGTTAGATAAAGTAGTGAGCCAATCATACCTCTATAATCAGTAATATCTACTGATGTACCAGTATCCTTATCCAATTTTGTTGCAGTGGCCATAGGAGTGGATGCACTTGAACAGTCTTGCATTCTAAATTTCTTCAACAAATTTCTGGTGTACTTAGATTGACAAATAAAAGTTCCTTCTTCATTCTGCTTGACTTGAAGGCCCAAAAAATAGCTAAGTTCTCCCATCATACTCATTCGATATCTTGAATGCATTAGCTTGGCAAACCTTTTACAAAGTCTGTCATTTGTAAAACCAAAAATAATATCATCAACATATATCTGCACCAAAAGTAAGTCCTTGCTATGGTTGAGATAGAATAAAGTTTTATCAATTGTCTCTCTGTTAAATCCACTTTCCAGAAGAAACCGAGCTAATGTCTCATACCATGCTCTTGGAGCTTGCTTAAGGCCATAAAGTGCTTTATCAAGTCTGTAGACATGATGAGGAAATTTGGAATCTACAAAACCTGGAGGTTGTTCAACATATACTTCTTCTTCTAATTCTCCATTAAGAAAAGCACTTTTTACATCCATTTGAAAGACTGTAAACTTTTTGTGAGCAGCATAAGCCAAAAATATCCTTATGGCTTCCAATCTAGCAACTGGTGCAAATGTTTCATCGTAATCAATTACCTCCTGTTGAGAATATCCTTTTGCAACCAGCCTTGCTTTATTCCTTGTAATTATGTCATCACTATCAGTTTTGTTTCTGACACCCATTTTGTACCAACAACTGATCCGTTCTTTGGTCTTGGCACTAGGGTCCAGACTTTATTTCTTTCAAATTCATTTAACTCTTCCTCCATTGCTTGCACCCAATCACCATCTTGAAGAGCTTCTTCCACTTTCTTTGGTTCAGCCTGAGAAAGAAAAGAATGATAGAGACATTCATTTGATGTTGATGTTCTAGTTCTAACACCTGCTTCAGGATCTCCAATAATCAAGTCAGGTGTATATGCTTTAGTCCACTTCCTTGCAGATGGAAGGTTATCTCTAGAACTGGATGCTCCCCCATGATCCATGCTATCTCCATCAACATTTTATGATGCTCCTCCTGAATTTATGCTCTCTGAGTTGGATCCTTCAGAATTTGAGTTTCCAGAATTATCAGAACTTGGCCCATTAGAACTTGATGAATCAGAACTTGGAGAGTCTGTTCTAGGTTCCGATGCTTCTTAAGATGTGGTTGGATCTTCAATATGCTCCCCCTGCACAGGTGCATTTTCCTTTGGCGTAGTCACCACAGTTTCAATAACATCAGAGTTTAACCCATCAGAATTTGCAGTATCAGGATTTAGACTATCAGAATTTAAAACTTTATTCTCAAATCTCAGTTGATCATGATCTTTGAAATCTTCAAGTCCAGTAATCTTCTTATCATCAAAAGAGATATTGATAGATTCCATGACAACCCTTGTTCTTAAATTATAGACTCTGAAGGCTTTTGTGGAAAGTGGATATCCAACAAAAATTCCTTCATCAGCTTTTAGATCAAATTTGGATAGTTGTTCAGGATGAGTCTTAAGAACAAAACACTTGCATCCAAATACATGAAAGTACTTCAGATTTGGCTTCTTTTTCTTCACCATCTCATATGGTGTCTTTCCATGCTTGTTGATAAGTGTTGCATTCTGAGTAAAACAAGCAGTCTGCACAGCTTCAGCCCAAAAGTAGGTTGGTAACTTTGCTTCATCAAGCATAGTTCGTGCAGCTTTAATAAAAGTTCTATTCTTTCTTTCAACAACTCCATTTTGCTGTGGAGTTCCCGGAGCAGAAAATTCCTGCTTTATTCCATGGTCTTTGCAGAACTCTTCCATGATCAAATTCTTGAACTCACAGAGTCTTTGACCAACTTATCCAGTTGTTTGACATGATCAATCAAGATAGATGCAGTTTCATTTTTTGTGTGCAAGAAATACACCCATGTGTATCTGGTAAACTCATCTACTATGACCATAACATATTTCTTCTTTGCAAAAGACATGACATTCACTGGACCAAATAGATCGACATGTAGTAGGTGATAAGGCTCAAGAATTGAAGATTCAGTCTTGCTCTTGAATGAAGAATTTCTTTATTTTTCCTTTTGAAATGTTTCACAGAGGCCATCAGGAGCAAATACTGATTTTGGCAGTCCTCTCACAAGATCTTTCTTGACTATAGTTCATTTATATTTTTAAAATTTAAATGAGAGAGTTTCTTATGCCAATCCCAGTTTTCTTTAATTGATGCTCTGCTTAATAGACAGATTGCAGAACCATCAGAACTTGTTGAAAGCTTGGTTTCATAAATGTTACCATGCCTGTATCCCTTCAGAACAACTTTGCCTGTAAATTTGCTTACAACTTCACAGTGTTCTTCAAAGAAATCCACATGATAACCTCTGTCACAGATTTGACTAACACTCAGCAGATTGTGTTTAAGTCCTGAGACTAGAGCTACTTTTTCAATGATGACATTCCCAAGATTGATATTGCCATATCCCAGAGTTTTTCCCATATTTCCATCTCCATAAGAAACTCCTGGGCCAGCTTTCTCCACAAAGTCTGATAGCAGGGCTTTATATTCAGTCATATGTCCTGAACATCCACTATCAAGAACTAGGATGTTTTTCATGTTGCCCTGCAATCACAAAGACCACTAATGATTAGTTTTAAGGACCCAGACTTTCTTGGATCCTTTGGCCTTATTAAGTTTGTTAACATTTGCAGCGGATTTAACATCAGAGTTTCTGTCAACATTTTTCTTATCAGAATTTACAGTATCAGACTTGCATCAGAACTTACACTAGAAGTAATAATGCTAACTTTCTTTAAAGAAGGTTTTATTTGATAATAATCATAGTACAAACTATGATATTCCTTACAAGTATAAATGGAATGCCATAAACTACCACAATGAAAACAAGGATTTTGTGGCTTAAACCTAACAGACTGACTCTTAACTCCTGACTTAGAAGGTAAGGAGTTTATATTCTTATTCTTTCTACAAAAAGAAGCCAGATGTTTAAAATTTCCACAGTTATAGCATTTCTTTCTAGGAGCATTAGGAACAGGCATACAAATATTGCTATTATTCACACCTTCCTTTTCATTTCTATTTTTCCTAGGTGGCTTTACCTTGTTTACATTCTTAATCTCTTTCAGCTTATACTTAAGCTGCTTCTTTGTCATTAATCCTATGTTAACTTCAGCTGGTTTATCCTGTTTTAATATGTCAGAAGTTGACTCTGCCTTAACTTCTGTTTCAATATCTTTCATCTTTTCAGAATCAGACTTAACAGTTTTAGCTACAAACTTAACAGGATTTACCTTTGGCTTACTAGTCTATTTAATAGTAATTCGCTTAATTTGTTCAGTTCCTGTTTCACTTTTATCATCTCCATAACCTAAGCCCTCTTTCTAGTTTACACTACTTACTAAATTTTGAGTTGTTCTGCCAGAGTTAGTCCAAGTCCTGATAATCTTTCTTTCCTTTTCGAACTCAGTTTTTAGAGATTGATTCAATTTTAACACTTCATCTCTAACATAAAAAGTATCATCTCTTTCTTTCTGAGTTTGATGGAACATAACTAACTCCTTTTCTAAATAGTCATTCCTTTTCTTAAAAGCCAGATTTTCAGAGGTTAACCTATCACATATTAAAGTCTGATCTCTATAGCTAATGAATATGGTTTTAAGATAAGATCTCAACTCAGTAATATCATCAGTATGAAAAGCATAAGTTGTTTGAGGTACCTTTAACTCAGCAGCATCAGAACTGCTATCAGCATTTGCCATCAAGGCATAGTTCACCTCATTCTCAGAATCTGAAGTGTCTGTCCAACTTTTCTTCTTTATGACAAGTGCCTTTCCTTTGTCACCTTTTCCTTTCTTCCAATCAGGAGATATGTGGCCTTTCTCACCACAATTGTAGCATTTAACATTTGAGTAATCTCTTCTGTCAGACTTTCCTGTTTTACCTTCAGATTTTCTGAATCCCTTCTTATCAGAACTTCCACTTTTCCTGGAAAACTTCTTTCCCCTTATGAATTTCCTGTAGGCTATCTTTGTGATACTCTTCACCATAAAAGCACACAATTTCATCATCTCTTCATCAACATCCATCTCAGATAGACTTTCAGTTTCTGAATCCTCATCATCATCAGAACTTGATGAATCTGAATCAGACTTTATGATGAGAGCCTTTCCTTTGCCTTTCTTTGAGACAACCACTTTGGGGGATTCCTCCTCAGCCTTAAGAGCAACTATTCTTGACTTTCTCCCATGCCTCTTACTTCTTGGATCCATCTCAAGTTCATGAGTTTTGAGCATACCATAAATTTCATTAAGAGTAGTTTCATCAAGAGCATAGTTGTCTCTTATAATAGTTGCCTTCAAATCCCAACTTTCAGGAAGAGCTAAAAGGAATTTAAGATTAGTATCTTCAAGATCATATTCCTTATCCACCAGTGACATATCATTCAAGAGTTTGACAAATCTGTCATATAAACCAGTTAATGACTCATCAGGTTTTGAGTCAAAGTGCTAATACTCTTGAATGAGTATAGTCCTCATGTTCTTCTTAATTGCATCAGTTCCCTGGCATCTTATTTCCAATGCATCCCATATCTCATTTGCAGTCTTGCAGTTAATTACCCTGTTTGACATGACATTATCAATGGCACTATGCAGCAACTGCCTTACCTTTGCATCCTTGGCAATAGATGAGATATCTTCAGCTGTATATTCACTTTTCTCTTTTGGTACAGTCATTGCTGGTTGATCTGCAACTACAACAGAGAGCTTGGTTGGCTTATGTGGTCCTTCATTAATTCTATCAAGGTATTTTGGATCTGTAGCTTCCAAAAACATAGTCATCCTCACTTTCCATATAGGATACTCAGAAGGTTTCAGTATGGGAACTCTAATAGTCTCATATCGATTATGGATTTGAGTCTTTGGAGTTTCTTCAGTTTTCGTGGGCTTGGTTGGAGTTTTCTCTTCTTTAGACATGATTGTTTTGGATCTTTACTGTATATGTGTTAATAGATTGCTCTGATACCACTTGTTAGGTCACACACACTTTAGAAGGGGGTTGAATACAGTGTATACTACAATCAAATCGAATTATGAACACAAGTATGAAACACAGAATAATCTTATTAATAAAATAGTATTACAATGGAACCGTTCTCTCTCAGTGATGAACAAATATCACGAGAGCTGCTAGGGTTACAATGAATAATATTCTCGATTAAGATAACACATATAGTGTAAACCCTATGTTGTGTTTATATAGACACATAGTTACAAGATAGTCTTCTAATTGATATCAAATATAAGTCTGCATCCTAAAACATAACAATTAGTTATCTTTTCCTCCAAGTCTTCTATTCTTCATAAATTTCTTCTCCATGCATATTTCTTCTTATTTTAGTCTTGATCTTCTTTCCTTTCAATCAGCCGCCTTCCTTATCTGAAAGTCTTCTTAAGTCCTGATATTATCTCCTGATAAATATCTTCTGATATCTTAAGTTCTGATAACTTAAGTTCTGATATCTTAAGCTCTGACTTCAGTATAAGTACTGATTTCCAGTTAAGTCCAAATTTGTCCTGTTAGTTATGATCTGAAAACTAAACACAAATCAATATTAGACGTGACATCACAAATATATCTAACAGTTTAGAATCCTTGTAATTTCTCCCTGGCATCAGTTTTATAAAAGATAATTGCTCTTAAATAAAAGAATGTTTTCTTGATTTAGCGGATTGGACTCAGACGCAAGTCCCTTTCACACCAATTGATAGGCTTAAATGTTGTCTAGGGATCCCATTATATTTGAGAACCCAGCGAGGTTCGGGATTACTTCGCGGCTGATCATTGGTTGTAATCCATAGCGTCATAAAATGATTTTGAGCTATGATTTGGTTAAAAAGTTTTAATTTGAATAATGATGCCATGATACCATATATCTTGTTCCATGATATTATTATGCTTTTGTGATACGATTTCTGCTATTGAATTGCGATGAATGTCGACTTTTACCCTATCTTAATCCTTAATTCTTAAAAGCGCAAATCTTTCTTCATAACCTTTGTATAGCCAAAGAGAGAAATCTGTCACCTAGAGATTTAAAAGTAGAATGCCTCAGAATTTGCTATTGGTATTATTATTGCTTTATAGAACTGCTGTGTAGTTACTTGCTGAGCTTTTGCGCTCATTTATATTTGCTTTGCTCTAACCATGGCAGTTAAATAAGAAGATGGCCAGACTTAGGTGTTCAACTCGCATGAGCATTCCTGGCAGTCCCTACCATGTCATAGGTTTTCAGATGTCAGAGCAGGTAGCAGTGTGTGAGAGCAAACGTTGTAGTTGGAAGGATTCTTTAAGTTGGTTCAGATACAATGGGTTATCTGTCGGTTTCAAGTCAGAATTGATTGTGTAAATTAAATATTATTTTGGGTTGTAATATATATTATCTGGTTGGTAGTTGTAATCTTGTCTCAAACTTAATCCTGTTTGATCCTGTTATTAGTTAATCGGGGTTTATGCTTATTTATTATTAGTTTATTGGTGTGTGAGTCCTCATTTCCTAACCCCGAGATTGAGGTCGTCACATTTAGAACATGTGGTCCAACCGGATATTATTCTCCCATTAATGCAAAAGTATGGTGCCTTATTATTGTCAAATCTTTCTGTCGAGCGTATCATTCAAACATCCTTTGAAGGTGCTCAATCATATCATAATCATCATTATGCTCTTGTTGCTTCTAAAGCTCAACACTCATAATTACAATCTTTAGACATGAAACATCAGTTGCATAATTAATTTGCTTCTGGTAAGCATTTTGTTCAGCACATGTTTCATTCTCAGCTAGAAGAAATAAGGGAGGGGTTTGAGTGACATCCTTGAACCTGAGGACAATCCTCAAGTTCCCATATCAATTGAAAAAATTATTTCATGTCAACTTTTCCTTCTCAAGGACTATTACATAGAAAAGTTATTTATGTTATTTGTCATTTGATATCTACAATATTAAGGTGCATAAAAATGACTTAGTCTACAGATGATCATTAAATTATGTTCAAGTGGTTATTCATATACATTCACAATATATATCTCCCACTATTTTTATCAAATCAATAGCCCTAACTATTAATTCGGAAAGAATATCTTCTCTATCATTTCTAGTCAGCCAAGATCCATATTTCACCATGCGTTGGGTCAGCTTTGGCTTTTCTCCTAAAACATGATTATTTAGGTAGACAGCATTTGTCAATTATATCAACTACATAACTCTTGGATAGCTTGGTGGAACAACATTTGTTCATATTTATCTAATAAATCTCGCCAAACTCTATGACTCTAAGTTCACAATCATATTGTGGTAACTTAGTTAAGTCAAGCCCAATAGTAAAAAAATATCAATATACTTCAACACATCTCCCACGATAGATAGGAGTACTTCGCTTTGGCGAACCCACTCATTTTTGATCTAGGGGTTAAACGCACTGGATTCATTGGAAGGCATCTGATCAACTTAATATTAACTTTAGGGTTTTGTTAATTTTAAAACGATCATGTTCCCATCATAAAGAGATTCCCAATTTTTTCTTGAATAAAATACTTCAAATTAATATTCGTCAATAGTTTGATTTCCAGGTAGTGAAGGAGTCATAACGGTCTCGCTTAAAACCCGGAACCTTACAAGTTCAATGAACTCGCTTTTGACAAAATCGCCCCATATCAGAAATAAAGAAAATTTATATTTTATTCCGTGTTTCATAAACAAGAGAATCCCATAATCGTTTGTTCATTTTAAAACCTTGAATCGTTACAGATTTTATCTTGTTTAGCAAGCATGGCATGGGTGTCGTCTCTAATACATACATCCTTAATATAATTAAGCATGCATCTTTATAAACTACTCTACACATACATTCATCATATGCGCATATATATGTAAAGTGCAATAAATAAACGTGGTTGGTTATGGCTTCATCCTATATGATCTTCATCAAGATAATGACAAAGATCTAGGTCAATTTAAGGTGAAAAATAAATACAAGCTAACTATTACATGTATTCTTTCTTGTATTGCTTCATTGGATGACCTCCATGTGAGATTACCCTTCCTTGATCTTCAAATCTTCACGTCTTCATGTACATTACACGAATGGAAAAATAAAAACTAATCTAATGTACTTACAATAAGAACTCGAGTTACATTAGAGATTTAATAATTACAAGATCGAACAGAAACCATTAACCTAAGTTCATAAGCCATAACCATCCACCATGCTCAATTAACACATAAGAACATGTTATAACACATAATCTGATCTTAACATATCATACCCATCATGATCTAATCATAAAAACCAAACATGGAAAAAATCAGAAAATTCAGAATTAAATGATGAAAACATTAAATCGCTGATTACAGGGTTTTAATGACATCAAATGCCTTACAGATCAGTCAATGATAGCTTTTTCTATCTGTTTCGTTCAGACGCTCGATTTCATATGAAATAGCGTATTCGTTTGTCAAAGTCGGACATCAGACCCAGATTTCAGCAAATCCGCTACATCCAATTCAGAATCGTATCAAATATGATTCATATAATAAGAACAAACATAAAATATGTATATATCAGTATATATACAGATTATATAATCATCATATGATTATACAACTCTCATGAATATCATATATTCAAAACATATACATACATACGCATCTATAAACATAACAACATGTAAAACATACAAAATTGCATACATAACAGTCATGGAATATTGTATACATATTATCATCATAAAACTAGTAAACACATAAATGAATTAAACACTTTTCGCAAGTAGCTCTGATGCCATTGTTGGGTTTCGAGAACATAAACGCAACGGAAACAGTAATTAAAATGTGAAAAATCAGAGTTTTCGAAACCCACCACAGGATCCATGCAAAAAATAAATATTTAATTCGTAGATCAGATTGTTTACCTTAAGAAGCTTTATGATTGTGGTTGTTAAAAAGAGATCCTAGCTTTAACCGAACACCACATATCACGCCTTCATGATCTACGCCATAGAGGTATCCACACGAAAGCTGGTACGGAGGAGGCGTGTACTAGCACCAAGAACAGACTTGTTTTCCCCTCTCTCATTCTCTCACCTTTAGCTGCTAGGGTTTTATGTTTTTATCTAATAAAAATGTAAGCCTAATTTTAGCCTTACAGATGTTTATATAGAGAGGCCAAAAATAGTCCTAACCCTAATCCAAGTTAGAGTTTATTAAAATATGAAATTCTATTTATTTAATAATTAAGTTTAACTCAATTACTAAATAACAACTGAATTTCGGATTTAATAATACACAAATTTGAAATTCATTTATCCCATTAATTAAGTCCAACTTAATTAATAATAAATAATTCAAATTTCCTTTTTTATTCAAATCCGAATTTGAATTAAATATTCCTCCATGCTTTCTATGTGCGACCCTATAGGTTATTATTACGTTGGCAATAATTTAAATATCTCATATTTAAATTATAAACAATGAGTGGCATCTAGTAATACATCATTGCTACCCAAGTAATAATAATTAAATCGATAATCGATTAAACCTTTCGTGAATAATGTACAATATAATATAATCCCTTTAACAAAATATTATAGATTAAACTAGAGGCATGTAATGTGTCATCCTCATCATAGTTTAATCCAAGTTTCCTTGATCAATGAGTAGACTATCATATCAAATCAATATTTGAGTGTGGCCACGCATTTCATAGTCTAGCTCACACAAGAGGCCAATAATATCACTCCTAAAATACTAGGGTTAAATCCCATCTAGATCATTCATATTTCTCATACAATTCATAATATACCCAATGTCCACTTTTATCATTACCCGGTCAAGGATAACTTTTAATGGAATCAATGTATATTAATTCTCGTATAGAAATATAATGACTTCAGGTCTAAGGACCATTACATCATTATCACTGTGAGAATTACTTATGACACAACAGACATGTAGAATCTGACATTGGGTCTGTCCAGCACCATGTACATATACATCTGCCTGTGTTTTTGACTTTAGTATCACTATACCTATGATCAATGAGATGTGATCATCAGTCAACAAACACACCAGTCTTTATGCATTATTATTGTCCCTTAATAATAATACTCGACTAGGGACCTTTAGGAATATTGATATTATTCTCATAATCTCATTTCTAAGTCACGTACTTAGAGATATAGAATTGCATATCATATTCCAAGGACATTTATTAATCTAACATTTATATCGCAGTAAATTAAGGATTAATAAACTATAAAGGAATAATCGATAGAACATAAACATTAATAATCCTAATGTCTTAAACTAAAACATCATAGTGTTGTCTCTAGGTCATAAACACTAAAACCCACTGCATCTTGTAAAGAGTCTACACTACCACTTGAGTACTCTCAAGAGGTTGACGAAGCAATTTGGATGGCACACACACAGAGAACACATCTCTTGAAACTCCCTCATCCTCTCAGGGGGAGTTGCCAAAAACCAACACTGAAATTTCCAATCTTATATCTCAGATTTCTTCCTCTTTTAATGAAAGGCTTGATTATACATCTCAAGCCTCACAAAATCAAGTGATACAGTTCAAGAAACTGTGATCACTGCTAAGATACAACATTTAGATGGTGAGAGACTACATGTTAAGGCAGACCTTGATGACACCATCACAAACACAGGGATTTCATCAGTTTTTACTGAAGACCCTGTGCATGTTATTCCAGCACCTTCATGTGCACCATAATATTTACAGATTTCTAGGTTTGAGGGTATTCATCTTGAGGGGGAGCTACTCAAATCCTCTTAAATTCAATTAGAGGTTTCTCAAGTAGTAACAACTCCCCTCACAACCCCGACTGATATTGATTTGTCAATTGAAGCTAGGAGCCCAATTGCCAATGATCCAGTCATAGAGGAGGCAAGCATAACACATTCAAGTGTCAGTTCCTTGCAAGAGAAATAGGAGTTTGAGGCCATGTTACATGATAGTAACCTGGTCAAATCCCCTCCAATTCAAATGGAGGTTCCCAGTAGTGGTGAACAACACACTATCACAATCACAACTCAATATGTGGGTTCAAATGTGACTCTTATCTCAGGTACAATTACTACCCCAATCTCAAACACCTCAAACATAACAGACCAACCCCTACCTCAAACACCAATCTTTAACACTCACACCTCATATCGCAGTGGCTACAAGATGTTGAAACTCATTCAGATACAATGAATGACCTTCTTGTAGACCAAGTAGCAGGCCTTGCAAATATCACCCAATAGTTACTCACAACTGATATGTCTAATCAAGACTATCAGGAAATTATATTGTCCTATAAAGAAGATGTTGAAGATCAACAAGCTAAAATTGCACATGAAGCTGAGCAGGATGGGAATGTTGATGCTTCGCTCTCTAAAGACTTCATCATAGATATGAATGAGACCTTTGCTAGATTCGAGGAAGAGTATGTCATAATTTTGGGAAGCAATGCCAAGATTCTAGGTCCAAAATAGGTATATGATGCTATTACAGAGGTCTACAAAGCACATCTAAAGGCTTTCCACTTTATTGGTAAGTCCTTGGAAAAGACTTTGGATAGTCATCAAGAAAAGGTCAAGAAAATGGTGAGTGACAGGATTGGCACCATCTTAGATTGAGATCAAGAATAAATTCAACAAATTTTCTGAGAAGATGACCACCTTTATTCTAACTGGTGTGGAAATTAGCATCAGAAATCTAAAGAAATCATTTCTAGCTTTGCATGAAGTTGTTCAACAACAAATATCTAGCAACAATGACACAAAGGTCAAATTGGAGCAGCTTCACAAAGCCATATATGAACCTTCAGCCTTAATGATGGAAGGAATTAGGGACTCAGTTCAAGCCACTTTTGGTGTTTCTCTCCCAACCAGTTCACCACCTCTATCTACATCCACCAACCTACAACTCCAAAACTTGAAAGCTCAAGTCTCCACTCTACAGTCTTCAAATGACTCTCTTTTAGCTCAAATCTCTCAATTGACCTCATTGGTAAAAAGTCAGCAACAAGTCATAAAGTCCCTAGTAGACTCCCACAAACATCTACAGATACAGAATTCAGTTTCTTTGGGGGCTATTACGGGATCTTTAAACATACCTCTACCAAAACAACCACAAACAATTAGGACTACACTCCCTCTACCTCAAATCTCTATGCATGTTACCAAGAATAAGGGGGAGATGGAGTCACAACTAAAATTACAATATTCAAGCCAAACCACAATTCAAATTCAAAGGAAGGATGATGTTGGAATGGACTGACTCTTGAAAACAGCCGAAGGACCTTTTCTTGACAAGGAATTTGATGAACTCCTTAAAGCTCTCAAGATCTCTCTTAACAACAATTACTTCACCTACAAAAAGGCTTTGGACAGGAACATAAACTTTCTGAGAGTGGTGATGGTGATAAATGGAAAATTACAGAGAAAAAAGGATTGTTGCAAACATCAATGACTGAGGTGTGGACAGGTGTATGCAGGTGTATCTCTCCTATCTCCAATCTAGAAGAGCATCTGAGCTAGACATCCTAATAACAAAGTCAATAGGGTGATTTTAGAGGACACTCTCTTGCTCAATGAACTCAAGAAAGGTCAAAACATCAAACCTAGCGAAACAGACACTCAAACAATCCAACCTCAAAAACCCAAGTACCTATACAAGCCAACTACAAACTCCATTCTCAAAATATCTATCACAGCCAACCAAGTCTCTTTAAAGAAAATATCAAATCCATCTTCATTCAAACCTCCAACCAAGATTCACTTCAAAACTACAGGAATAAAACCAAAGAAAATTCAAGTTAATGCTAGTGTCATCTGGAATTATTTCAATCAGGATAACTTTCTACTAGTTTCAAGGAGCATAACAGATGATGACTATCACCAACAACTAGCTGAGGAGATAGTCAAAGTTTGGGTTATTTCTCTGAGAGAAGTCGGGATCTACTACTAGGGTGACTCCTTCATTTTGCTGAATAGAGAAGTAATGGATACATTTTCCAGTGTTGAATTAAAGAGGGTAATCAGTTCGATGAAGGCTAAGGATTCCAGTACAAGAATGTGAAAGGCTGTGTTGGTTGAAAGGTTGAGGGATAGGGATATCAAGGTTGTAAGGGAAAAGGCTAAGAGGGAGAAAAGAGAAAGAAAATACGCTGAAAAAATTGAAATGTTTGAAAGAAGATCAGATGAATTAAAGGCAAGGGGTTGAGTATAGTTTTTAAGGATGGACATTTTCTAAACATCAAAGTTGGCAGATTCTCAAAGTTCAGAATTCATCTTCTCAGCAATAACTCATTGGAAGAATGGCTCATGCTAGTGGAAGCTCTAAGAGGGACTAAAATCATTAAGAACTTGAAGTGCTAGTCAAAATCAAGGACCTCATTAGAAAAGAACCTGGCTATGAAAAATTCACTTGATGTTTGTAATTTGTTAATTGATGTAAATTTCCAATGTGTGAAAAGTGTATTTATCAATCTATCAATTTTATTGTATTTAATTTTAGCTTGGGCTTAGTCTTGTTATCAGGCATAAATTTGTGATAAGCAATCTTCTCACAAATTAGGGGAGATTATTGTGCAAGACATGCCTGTATAATAACAAGACTAAGTCATATTGACAACCATAAGATTTAGTTGTTTGATAATAAATATTTGTATTCTGTAATTGTATTCCTTGAGTCTGTAAAAATGTTTAGTAGATTAGATTGGAAGATTTTTCTGTGAACAGTTTCAAGCTAAGGAATAAACTATGGAAGAAGATCAAGTCATGATCATGACTCAGAGAAAAGATGTAGAAGCTTGGAGTTGAATAATGTTGTTCTATAAAAAATGTTCTAAGTCAAGATATCGATAAGTCACAGATCAAGGTATATCGAGAAGTCATTCGAAAAGTCCAAAATGGCTTGTAGTGAAGTCCCAAGAGATATTGACAAATTATTTCTACATATAGAGATCTCATATATCAAAAGTCAAATGAAGATGTAGAGAACTGGAGATATCGATAAGTCATTTCTATATATAGAGATCTCAGGAATATCGATAAGTCAAATTCTTCATGTGGAGAACTCAAAATGTCGACAAGTCAAAAAACCTATATAGAGAACTGGAGATGTCGACAAGTCATTCTGCATGTAGAGAATTAGAGACCTCGATAAGTCATCTAACTATAGAGAACTCAAGTTCTCGACAAGTCATTATACTTGTTGATATGTCACTTCTCTATAAAACAAAAGGAGATCTTGATATACTATCTCAAATTCAGAATCAAAATTCAAGATTATCAGTCAACAAACAATTCAGTCACTGAATTGGAAAGTCTACAAAAGCAGCTTGAAGAATACAAGATCAAGGGCCAAGATTCACCGGACAAAGGATGGACAAAGACCTGCAAGATTCTGTACAGATTTACTAATACCAGAAAAGGAAATAGACAAGGGTGATTTAAAAATTGGTTTAGTACATTTTAGTGCAAGTTTTGTAAACCCGTGTTGCTAGTCTACAAAGCATGCACTAGTCCTTATTTTAGAAGTAACAAACAGATCTAGAAAATCTTATATTCTCTCAAGATAGAAGCCAAGTTCTTATTATTCAAGAACACATATTTGTAGCAAGACAAACTTAACTAATACAATTAAGTGAGTTTTTGGTATTGTTTCTTATTTATTTTACCATCAAGTATTTTATCTCTACAATCTTAAACTACTTTGTTCACCATTAATCCCAAAAAGTTTAAAAACCCAAATATAATTTAAGAAACACATCCACCCCTCTCTATGTTACATCTTTTTGTATTCAATATCTAACATACTTTAAACAGGGATGCGATGTTCCTGAGTATGTTACGTATAGTTTCGAAAACGAATAATCGAATAAGGTATATTCGATAGTTTTAGATAGTAATTGAATATTATTTTAAATATTCTATTATTATTTTATTTATGATCAAATATTATTAATGAATATTATTTTAATTATTCAAATAAAGATTTTACTTTGAATATTTATGTTAATTATTAAATGAGTATTCATTTAAGAACTTTTAACTCCAATTATATTATTTAAAAATATTCTTTAATAAATAATTGTTTAAAGAATAATATTTAGTGATTCATTCAATTTTTTTGAAAGTAATTTATATTATTTAAATCCTTTTACCTTAAATGTTTTTAAAAAATATTTTCGAACTTTATCAAATGATTTTAAAAGTAAAGAGAGGATTCCAAACCCCGTTCAAATTTAAATCTTTCTTTACGAAGGGAATTTAAATACTCGCTCAAAATCTGGGGGATCCTGCTCGGTGAAATGTTTTATATTCACAACGAAGTTGCTGAATAGATAAAGAAAGAAAGTTTTTGATTACTTGCCCAACATTTGGGAAATAAGTCATGTAACAAGTTTAATCCATTAACAAGCACCGCTTGGAAAATATTGGTTTGTTTCCCTTTCCAGCTAGATACGACTTAATGGTGGAGTCCTATCAACAAGTTTCTACTTAGGGAAAGGGGATAAAAGCCCTCAAGAGTTTTACGAAAATGATTTTTACAAGATTCACATTGTAACTTCATCTCTGATAAGTGGAATTTATATCCACTTGGAATGCTTCATATCGGCTTAATTTGGTATCTTGGATTCAAGTATGTGGTGTTTTTGATATGTTTTGTGTTTAGTTGTTACAGGGCACTAGTTAGAAGGAAAAAAGGAGTTTTTCAATGATTTTAGGCTAATAAAAGGTCAGGAATGAAGTTTCAGAAGATCGCACGAAGAAAGGAGTGCAAAACAACAAAAATCGGAATTTTTGTCAGAAGGCAAGCGCGCCCACGCCAGAAGCGGGGCGGCCGCGCCAGGTGTTCCAGCAAGGCAGCGCGCCCGCGCCAGTGTATTTCTGCAGAATCCTGATTCTATTACGATTCTGATTTTATGAGAGTCCAGGTCCACTTGGGGTTTATATATAAAGATAAAAAGAAGTTTTTAATAAGAAGGTAGCAAGAGAGAACAATACGAAAACCTAGAGCACACGAGACAACTAAGGAGAAGAAAATCTAGTTTCATACTTTTGTATTCTTCCATTTAGATGATACTTTTGGATACTTATTTTTGCTTTGTTCTAAACCCTACTACTTCTATATTCTATCGTAGTATTCTGAACTTATTAGTATCATGTTTTCATTGGAACCCATGGTGATGATGTGTTCGATCATGAACTAATCGTTGTCATGGGGTTCTAGCGGATTTATTTATGGATTTCAATAGTTGATTGTTCTAAATATTTAGTGTGTGATGATTTATGATTTCCTAGTTTGGTTGTGCTTATTCGTCTTTGATGCGTAGCTAACATATAAGATTGTTTGTTAATCTCTGTTGAAGCGACAATGAATATAGAGGTTTAGAACTTGCCATGCTAGCATAAGTTCATGTAAATTTGTTATGCATGATTCGTAGGTAATTTTAACCATCTTATCTACCCTATGTAATCACGATAGATAACTTGTACTTCAACCATTATATTTTCAAATCTTGTAGATATATAGGGTCTAAGCATAGTTGGTGTCTATTTGGCTTCTATCTTGGTTGTGGATGCTTAGTAGTAGGGTATACGTATATCGAAAGATAGCGTATACTAATTTCATGTTATCTGATTAGTTATCATCACCATTGCATGCTATTGATAAAGACATAAACTTTTAATGAAGTATTTAATGAAATTAGAATCCCATGTCTTATTCTCATATAAGTAATTCACTTTTAATCTCTTAGTTAATGCATGCTAGTATAATCTCTTAAATAGTTAATTAAATCAAACTTGTTACTTGTCAGCTGTGAACGATAATCATACATTGTTGCATAAGTGCATAATCTGAACTTAACCTAAACCAATATCTGTGGGAATGAACTTGACTTATATCTTATACTACTTGTGATCACGTGCGCTTGCGTGTATTTTTGCGTGTATTTTAGTGCGAACAATCTCTATGATGAACCTTTGAAAATTTATTATACTTTGAACAACAGTACTTTTTAAAGAGTTTTATGAAAAGATATATAAACATATTAAAGTATCTCGTAACTTCATCTTTTAAACATATATACAGATAATATTAAAGTATGCATGACAAAGATTTTCCAGGAAAGGTTAGATATATGAGATCACCTTGTAACATTATATTATATAGTTTTTATTTTGGAACTATATTTATAATATGCATAACAGAGCATTTCAGAGAATTATGAAAAGGATCATAAGTATTGTTGATCCGTTATATATTATTCTGGTCTTTATTTTGATATGCCTTAAAGATTTTTGGTGGCTATACCAATAAATATTATTGAATTTCAAACTTAATAAGTTGTGAAGATATTTATTCTACGATGGGATACTTTGTTGTGCAAGACATGCTTGCATCATAACAAGACTAAGTCAAACTGACAACCCTAAGAATTAGTTGTTTGATAATCTAAATTTGTATTTTGTATTGTATTACTTGAGTATGTAAAAATGTGAAAGATTAGAGTGGATTATTTTTCTGTAAACAGTCTCAAGTCTAAGAATAAACTCTGGAAGAAGATCAAGAAGATCATGCCTCAGAGAAATTATGAAGAATCTTGGAGTTGAATAAATCTATTTTAGGAAAAATATTTGAAGTCAAGATATCTACAAGTCACAGATCAAGTCATATAGAGAAGTCATTCGAGAACTCCAGAATGACTTATCGAGAAGTCCAAGAAGCTTATAAAGAAGTCTCAGAGATATCGACAAGCTAAATAAAGATGTGAAGATTGTAGATATCGACAAGTCAAAGTTTTATTAGAGATCTCAGAGATATCGAAAAGTCAAAATTCATATAGAGATCTTTGAGATATCGACAAGTTATTTCTGCACTAGAGAATTCAGAGATATCGACAAGCAAAAATGAAGACATTAAGATTGGAGATATCGATAAGTCAAAATATCACTAGAGATCTCAGAGATATCTACAATTCAAAATTCATATAGAAATCTCTGAGATATAGACAAGTCAATGCTATATGCAGAAATTTGGAAACCTCGACAAGCCAAGTTCACTTATGAAGATTTAAGAGACCTCGACAAGTCAAAGACACTTAGAGAGAACTAAGAGATCTTGATAATCCATTATACTTATTGAGATGTCAGTTCTCTATACAACAAACCGGAGATCTTGAATGAAGTTCAAGCACAGAATGCAGAAAAGTTGAAAATGTCACAATAAGATTAGTAATACATTTTTGCATATTGTAATGCCTTAGTGAACTAGATGATTGTAGAATGTTTAAGTCATGTTGACTACTAGATTGATACGCAAGATAGGTTGGTTAATTATAAATATTAGATTCCTTGTAATCTTGTATAAATGAAATGGAGTTAAATATCATGAAAATAGTCTTAACGGATGTTGCACTAGGCTTCAACGAATCATCAGCTAAAGCTTCAACTAATGCTTCACAAAGTTTCAGCGGATGATCGGCCAAAGATTCAACGGATGATCAACCATAGTTTCAACGGATGATCCAATGAAGTTTCAATGAATGATCAAATTAAAAAGAGCAGTTGATAGTGACTTGACAGTCACATGCATTGATTATATGCAAATGGAATGTGGTAGCTTTATTAAAGGTTTTAGAGAACAAAGAAGCATTTTCATTTCCATGCTAAACTGAAGATATTCAAAGATGCTGGATTGAGAAATGAAGAAGCATGAGATTAGACTAGAAACATTTTGTCTTATTTGTTTGTCTCTTTATCATGCAACTTGGTGATATATAAACCAAGTGTAGCAAGTAGAACTTTATCCAAGCATCATCCTTGTCATTTGTTGTGTTAAATTGAGTAGATGGCAACATGTCTCAACATTCTATAGGTATCTTCTCAGCATCCTAATCATCTCCTCATCTTCAGCTGTTTTGTTCTTCTTCCTCTTCAAGTCAGTTTCAAATATCATAATCAATTTTATGTTATCCCTTACACAATTTTTAGGAACTGTGAAGTATTTACACTGTTTGGTTTGTGGAAAGATGTAGGCCACCCCTTTCTTGGATATAGATAGGCTTCAGGAAAATCAGCTATCTGAGCTTTCTTGAATTTATTAAGCAATTGGATGTCCTCTGGAATTACTACATTAATTCCATCAATTATTACATCCAGCTCAGATGCTCAAATGGTTTGAAAATTTGAGAGAGACGCCTATAGACACCTGTTCAAACCACAGTCATTGACATTGTCCACTATGCTTTTCTCCAAAAAGTTGTCAACCTTTACTATCACCACTCTGAGAAAATTGATGTTGTTGGCCAAGGCTCTCTTGTAAGTGATGTAGTTATTGTGAAGAGAGACTCTTAGCACAACCAGTAGCTCTTTGAATTCTTTATCTTGACAGGGTCCTACTACAGCTTTATGGAGTCTTTCTTTACTAACATCTTGAGAAATTTTGTTTGAGTAGAGCTTTGGCCAGAGTGAGATGTAGATTTTCCAGCTTCCTTTTAATGTGTAGATTTTACATCTTTCTTGGATTGTTGAATTCTAGCTTCTATCCCCCTCTTCGTCTTGGCAGCAGGCAGGATTGGTGGATTTAGAATTTCTGGCCTCACAGCTTCAGGTAGAGCATGTAATGGAACATTCAAGGCACCCATAATAGCTCCCAGTGAATATAATTATGCATTTAGAGATGTTTGTGAGAGTCTACTAGGGTCCTGATGTTATTTTGTTGACTATGCACCAGAGTTGTGAGAGCTGTGACCTGAGCTGTGAGTGAGTCATTAGAGGCTTGCATATTGGAGACTTGATGTTGAAGAGATTGAATTTGGAGGTTTGTAGATGTGGAGATTGGTTGTTGGGAGCTTGATGAAGAAGGAGCACCAAATGTGGCTTGAATTGATTTCCTAATTCCTTTTATCAAAAGAGTTGAAGGTTCATATATATCCTGATGTAGTTGATCCAATTTGACCCTTGTGTCATTATTATTTGTGATTTGATTTTGGACAACTTCATGCAGAGCCAGAAAGGATTATTTTAGGTACTTGATGCTTTGCTCCATACTGGACATATCAAACTTGGCCATTTGATCAACAAATTTGGTGAATTTATTCTTGATCTCTACTTGAATTGGCACAAGGTCATCCAGCTTGTCTTTCACCAATCTTCTAATTCTGTCTTGATGACTATCTAGATTCCGTTGTAGTGCTTTACCAATAAGGTGAAAAGCTTTGTGCTGGGCTTTATAGACTTCTGTAATACCATCATAAACTTTCTATGGACTGAGAGTTTTGGCATTGATTCCTAGGATAGTTATGTACTCTTCTCTAAACCTAGCCAAAACTCATCCATCTCCAAACTAAAGTCTTTGTCTAGCCAAACATCAACATTTCCATCTTGTTCAACTTCATTGACAATCTTTTATGGTTGTTCTTCAACATCTGTTTTATAAGAGAGGAAGATAGCCTGATAATCCTGATTGGACATATCAGTAGTGAGCAATAGTTGTGTAATGTTAGCAGGGCCAGAGAGTTGGTCCACTAGAATATCATTCATGGTCATTGGCTGAGTTTAAGCATCCTACTGCCACTGTGAGATGAGGTGTGAGGGTTGTTGAGTAGAGTTGGAGGTAGATGGTATATCTGTTTGAGTTGAGGTAGATGGTTGAGAAGTGGTTGGTAACCCTCAGTTGAACTCACAGTAGAAACTGTGGTTGTGATAGTGTGTTCACAAAGAGTGGGAACCTTCATTTGAATTGGAGGGGAGTTGACCAGGTTACTGTCATGTACCATGACCTAAAACCCTTGTTCTTCTTGCAAAGAACTGGCACCTGAACGTGCTTGACTTGTCTCCCCAATAATTGGATCATTGATAATTGGACTCCTAGATTCAATTACTAAAGCAATTTCAGCCAGGGTTTTGAGGAGACTTGTCCTTGCATGAGGAACCTCCAATTGAATTGGAGATGATTTTGATAGCTCCCCCTCAGAAGTACTACCCTCAAACCTTTCAATTTATGAATATTGATTTGCACATGAAGGTGGATTTGTTACAACCACAGGGTCTTTAGTAAAAACTGATGAAACCCTTATGTTTTTGTTGGTGTCATCAGGTCTACTCCAGAGTGTAGCCTCTCCTCAACTGATTGTGGTTCCTGGGTGGTGAGCACAGTTTCATAAACTGTGTCACTTGATGTTGGCAACACTTGTGAGGTGGATACAAGTGTTTTATTGTATGTAAAAGAAATTTGAGAGATTAGATTAGTGATTTGAGTATTGAGTTTTGGCAGCTCCCCCTAAATGGATGAGGGAGCTTCAAGAGATGTGCTTTCAGTATTTGTGCCATCCTTATTCCTTCTTTCATAAACTTGAATGTGTTCAAGTTGTGGTACATACTATTTGCAGGATGCACGAGGGAGAGTGCTTTGTTCAATAGAGACACCTTGTTGAGAGGATGCCTCTAGAGTCTTTTTAAACCCTCTTTTTCGAGTACATCCTTTTGGGAGGATGCAAAGGTAGCTTGAGTGATCAGCTCAGATTTTTTACCTTCTTTGGTTTTTTGACCAGGTTAGACTCTATTTATATTTGGTCCTCACCACTCTCATTTATAACTGTCAGGAGTGCCTGGTTTCTTTTCTATTTACTCACTTCAGCCTTTTGAGAGGATGAAGTGGTTGGTTTCCTAGCTTCTAATGGTAAAGAAGGAAGGGTCTTATTTTGGGAAGGCCCCTGTCGGTGTTCCCGTGTTTGTTCTTCCACAGATACAGGAGCCATTACTGTACTAGTTGTGACTATTGACCTCATATCAGGAATAGGATAAGGGTAAGTCCTAAATCTCTCCAACATAAATGGAGTGATTCTAAGACTAACATGTACCTTATTCTTTGTAATGAGTGAGCCAAATAAAATTTCGGACACTTGTTTATAATTGCCTATTTTTGTTCCATCTATACCATTAAGTAAATGAATGTCTTGAACCTTTATGATTTAAAGTTGACATTATAAACCTAGGAAAGAAAATTTCCTTACCTCTTGTGACCAAAGGCATTATGAGCCTTGTGCTAAGTTCCTACAGAATTAGAATCCCCACATTGATGTGTCTATTGTAAGCTATAGAGAATACTAGCTTCTGGACCACGTTTGAGATGTTGTCATAACCTATCTTCCTGTAGGTGAAAGCCCTCATAATTGAGTCGAACATGAATGACCATTCCTTCCTCAGATGCTTCTTGTTTAGGCTAGCCATATTGATCTTCTCACTGTAGTTGATAAAGTCCATGAACGCAGCTAGCTCTTCTTGAGTTGGAACCTCCACCAAGTTGTCAGTAGTAATACCCAAAGCCAGGTTGACATCATTCTCATTGAACTCCACCTGTTGCCCTTGAATTGTGTAGTTCACCACCAAAGATGCAGCTTGATTCTCATGCACAACTGTTCTAATCATAGATGAGTTCTAGAAATCATTGAGAACATCCAGATACAGAATTGGATTTGCAGTTAGAACACTTGCAAAGAATGTCTCATAAAGGAACTTGACAAAGCACTTGAAGCTATCAGGAGCTTGTTTAGCATCTGTGAATGCAAGGTAGTTGGTTCCCTCCTTTAGAATAAAAGCTCTAACAGTAGTTGATGTTATTTGAAGTGTTTGAATTTGAGCGGGTAAGCGATTTGAAGAATAAAGAGTTCGAAATTTGAGAGAGCGGTTAAGATTTGGAAAAATTAGGTCACTTGAGATCTCGAAAGCGTAAAGAGTGGTTATGTTGAGATGTCTGGGTATTTATAGAAAAAGGTAAGTGACTTATCGATAAGTAGAGATAAACTTTTGGGATTTGCTTATCGAGAACTCACATGTAAGAATAGATACATATACATATTGATATGTCACTTTCCTGACTGTTATCGAGAACGAAAATGTGGCTTATCGAGATGTCAAATTTATACCCAGTTTGTCCTGAATGGACTGAATTTTCCCAATTTTTATTTGAATAAATCAAAATAAAATTAGAATGATTTTATATCAAAAGTATTTTACTAAAATAATTTATTGAACTAAATTATTTCAGTTCTGAGTTATCGAGAAGTATAAGAATGATACTTGTTAAGAACTCTATCGAGAAGTCTCAAAGTGACTTATCGAGATCTCTACAATTACCTATCGAGAAGACATAATGATACTTGTCGAGAATTCCTTCGAGAAGTCAAGAAAATGACTTATCGAGAACCCTAGCGAGAACTCTATCGAGAAGTCTCAAAATGACTTGTCGAGAAGTCAATTAGACTTATCGAGAACTCAGTTCTCTATATACTTTTGTTGCTTTAGATTCTGCCTTATGCTAATTTTACATATTAAAAATGTAAATTAACAGTTAAATAGGTTTTTTAGAATTTGAAAAATTCCAAGCTAAATTTTGAATTTTTGAATAATAATTATGCAAAGATTTCTAAAATATTTATAACTCATATTCCAGTTAATTTCCAATTAAATCAAATTAATATTGATTCACTAGAAATTAATCTGCTGCAACATATTAGCTGAGTTCTTGCCTTTAGGATGAATAATTTAACATTCCAATTTCACCAACAAGTCTAGTGAAAGTTGCTTCATCCAAAGGTCTAGTAAAAATGTCAGCTAATTGTTTTTCTGTTGGAAGAAACATAAGCTCAATAGTACCATTTACAGCATATTCTCTAATAAAATGGTACCTTACATCAATGTGCTTTATTCTAGAATGATTAACTGGATAAACAACAATAGAAATAGCACTAGTATTGTCACACATATTGGAATTTTATGCAACACTAAGCCATAATCCATTAGTTGAATTGTAATCCAAAGCACTTGAGCACAACAACTTCCATCAGCTATGTATTCAGCCTCATCTGTGGAAGTTGACACATATTGTTGTTTCTTGCTATACCAGGATACAAGACTTTGTCCTACAATCTAACAGCTTCCACTAGTACTTTTTCTGTCAACCCTGCATCCTACAAAATCTGCATCCGTGTATCCAACAACTTCAAATCCACTTCCCTTAGGATACCATAGTCCCAAGTTTGGTGTTCCCTTTAAGTATTTAAAAATTCTCTTCACAATATCAAATGTGATTCCTTTGGATTGACTTGAAACCTTGTACACAGACATGTTGCAAACATAATGTCTGGTCTACTTGTAGTCAAATACAACAAAGATCCAATCATTCCTCTATAACTTGAAATGTCTATACTTTTTCCTTTCTTATATTCATCCAACTTTGTAGCTGTAGACATAGATGTTGATGCAGGTGAATAATCAACCATTACAAATTTCTTCAATAAATCTTTAACATACTTTGTCTAGCTGATGAAGATTCCATCACTTCTTTGACTGACTTGAAGTCTAAGAAAGTAACTTAATTCTCCCATCATGCTTATTGCACATTTACTCTACATGAGTCTTGAGAATCTTTGACATAGTTTCTTATTAGTAGAATAAAAAATGATATCATCCACATAGATCTGAAATGAGATCATATCACCACCATGCTGCTTGTAGAATAGAGTCTTGTCAATTGTTCATCTAGTGAATCCATATTTAAGTAAAAATTCTGACAGTGTGTCATACGAAGATCTAGTTGCTTGCTATAATGCATAGAGAGCCTTGAGAAGTTGGTAGAAAAAAACTAGAAATTCTGGATCTTCAAAGCCAGGTGGCTGTTGCACATAAACCTCTTCTTTCAACTCACAATTTAGGAATGCACTATTGACATCCATTTGATATACTTTAAAGTTTGAGTGTGCATCAAATACAAGAAAGATCCTTATTGCTTCAAGTCTTGCAACTGGAGCAAAAATTTCATCATAATCATTTCTTCTTCCTGTGAGTAGCCTTTTGCAACCAACCTTGCTTTGTTTCTTGTCACAATTCCATTTTCATCCATTTTGTTCCTGTACACCCACTTTGTTCCAATTATACTTCTGTTCTTTGGTGCAGGAACCAACTATCAAATTTTATTTCTTTCAAACTGATTTAGCTCTTCTTGCATAACAGATATCCAGTCAGGATCAAGTAGAGCTTTCTCAATTTTTTTAGGCTCAATTTGTGAAAGGAAACATGCATGTAGACATTCATTAGCAGTTGCACTTCTAATCCTCAATCCAATATTTGGATCACCAATAATTGCTTCTCTTGTGTGACTCATATCCCATTTTCTAGTGTGAGTTTGTTGACTTGAATTTTCTGCATTTTCTTCACCATTGGTATGACTTGCAGAACTTCCTCTTCTTTCTCCCCTAAGTTTGAGCTTTCAAATTCAGGTGTTTGAGATGAGCTTCCATTCTCATGATTAACTTGTTCAGTTGACTCTTCATTCATTCTGTTGTTTGTGTTGACTTCAGCTTCATCTTCATAATCACTATCAATGTTGAGATTTTTAAACTTTAGGGCTTCAGCTTCATTTTCATCAAGGCATTCCAAGCCTGGACACTTGTCATCATCAAAAGTCACATATGTGCTTCCCATAATTTTCTTTTGTTCAATTACATAGACTTTGTAGGTAGTTCTCTCCAATGAATATCCCAGAAAAATTGCTTCAAAGACTTTAGAGTCAAATTTTTCCACATATTCAGAGTTGTCTTTTAGAACGTAACACTTGATTCCAAACACATGCATATGCTTCACAGTAGGCTTCCTTTTTATAATTGTAAGGTCTCGTTAGAGGGATATATTAAGCTAGAAGGGGGGGGGGGTTGAATAGCATAATTACTATATTAAAAATTATTATGGCATTTTAAAATAATTTATCCCTTTCTAAAACTTTACCGAGTGGTTATGCAGTTTATATGTACGGAATATAAAGTGCAAGGAAATAAAATACCACACGGCAATATTATCCTGGATCGATGGTGCAACCTCTAATTGATTCGCTCACCCCTACGTCCATTCCCCGTGCTCTTCTCCCGGACTCGGAATTTTCCCTTAAAATAAACTCCCTCCTTTAGTGGGCGGAGAATCCTTTACAAGGGTCACCACCTCAAAATAAATGTAATACCTACACAACTTATCTTAGACAATAACTCCTTGTTATTTCTTCAAAGTTCTTGTATAACCTTTGTGTGGACTTGGCTTCCTTAGCTTTTGTCGGTCTTGGATCTTAGTGATCTGGTCTTGGGTCTTTCTTCTTCTTCACGGTTCAAATACTACTAACTCCTCGTTAGTACGTCTAGGACTTGGGTTTTAGAACGAGAATCACCTCACGTCACTTCACCTCACTGCAAAACTAATAAGACAAACCACGAAACAAAAAAAAGTAGAGAAAGATTTGTTTTGAACTAGTATGTTACGGTACTAGCCCACAAGATAGTATAACATTTAAATAAGAATATTAAAACTATATGAGAATACTTGACTTAAGATAATAAATAGTAGTCCAAGTATTTTTATATTTACTCCTTTATAGATTAAATGAATTTCTGGAGTAATATGAGAAGTCTTTTATATAAAGCACTTATAGCTTATGATTTATTTAGTATTCTTTTTATTTCGATTAAGTATTTATAGATCGAAGAATATTTTAGTTACAATCTCGGAATTATAACTTATCCTTTACGCTCGCAGGCTTAAGGATTGTAGTATACTTATGTTTTGACAAATATGTAATCAAAGTATACTTTTAACTTCAAGAACTTGTATAAGATTTATGAGTCTTAGCCAAGATCTAAATAAGAGAATTGCAAGTAATTGGCGTAAGATCGTGCTTTTGAATTTTAGATGAATAATTACGAGTAGTTTATATATATCGAATAAGAACCCCCACGGAATACTGAAAGATGTTAAAAGGGGTTTATACGATATGTCTCATAATTGTGTTTATATACACGATATGTGTTAGCCAAGATCCAATTAAATAACGTGAAAGTAATTGGCTAACTCATGGATTTGATTCTTCATTAAAAATAACGGATGATTACAAAGTGTTTATAGATCGAGTTATAATCCCCCGGAACACTAAAGATGTTAGAAAGGATTAAACTATGCTTCGTAATATTTTATGTGCACGATATTTATTAGCCAAGATAGTATAACATTCAAATAAGAATATTAAAACTAAATGAGAATACTTGACTTAAGATAATAAATAGTAGTCCAAGTATTTTTATATTTACTCCTTTATAGATTAAATGAATTTCTGGAGTAATATGAGAAGTCTTTTATATAAAGCACTTATAGCTTATGAATTATTTAGTATTCTTTTTATTTAGATTAAGTATTTATAGATCGAAGAATATTTTAGTTACAATCTCAGAATTATAACTTATCCTTTATGCTCGCAGGCTTAAGGATTGTAGTATACTTATGTTTTGACAAATATGTAATCAAAGTATACTTTTAACTTCAAGAACTTGTATAAGATTTATGAGTCTTAGCCAAGATCCAAATAAGAGAATTGCAAGTAATTGGCATAAGATCGTGCTTTTGAATTTTAGATGAATAATTACGAGTAGTTTATATATATCGAATAAGAACCCCCACGGAATACTGAAAGATGTTAAAAGGGGTTTATACGATATGTCTCATAATTGTGTTTATATACACGATATGTGTTAGCCAAGATCCAATTAAATAACGTGAAAGTAATTGGCTAACTCATGGATTTGATTCTTCATTAAAAATAACGGATGATTACAAAGTGTTTATAGATCGAGTTATAATCCCCCGGAACACTAAAGATGTTAGAAAGGATTAAACTATGCTTCGTAATATTTTATGTGCACGATATTTATTAGGCAAGATCCAATTAAATAACGTAAAAGTAATTGGCTAACTTGTGAACTTAATCCATTTTAATATTTGACAAACTACGAAGTGTTTGTAGATTAAGTTATGATCCCCCGGAACACTAAAGATGTTAGAATGGATTAAATTATGCTTCATAATTATTTTATATGCACGAATATTTGTTAGCCAAGATCCAATTAAAGAGCGTGAAAATAATTGGTTAACTCGTGAACTTCTGTCAAATAAAATCTCACCCTTGGAGATTAAGTACTTTTCTTTATAGATCTTCTTGTTGAAATGATTTTTATGAAGATCAAGTACTTATTCGAATTCCGAGTTCGAACCTTAGTTCTCTTTTAGCTTGAGAACTTTCTTTATAAGAGACCTTATATTAGAGCTTAAGATGAAGTAAATAATTTAAGGACAAAGCTCAAATACAAAGAACTCAAATAAGAAGCTAAAAGTTACCACTTTTGAGAAACTGTCGGAAAAGTTCGCCAAAAAATTTGCTGGAGGTTCGGCCGGATTTTGGCACTATGGTCGAACTTGGGTAGCCTTTCAGGAGGCCGGAGAGTGGTAGTGGATGAGTCACTTGGTGGGATGAAGCTTGGCTGGGTGAATCTAAGCTTGGGTTTCAAAATCCTTGTATATATGTATATATATTTATGAGAGAGAAGGTTTTTGAGAAGAAGTGTGTGTATAGAATTTGAAAGAGATTGTTGTGCAAGTCATGCCTCTACTTTAACAAGACTAAGTCAAATTGACAAACCTAAGTAAGTTGTATTGTAATCTTAGTTTACATTTGTACTGCTAACATTTAAAGTCTGTAAAGATGTAAAAGAGCAGACTGGAGTGTTTTTGTTTAAACAGTATCAAGCCTAAGGATTCTATCTGGAAGAAGATCAAGAAGATCATGCCTTAGAAGAATTATGAAGAAGCTTGGAGTTGAATAAATCTATTTGGATAAAAATATTCTAAGTCAAGATCTCTACAAGTCACAGATTTAGTGTTATAGAGAAGTCACTCGAGAACTCCAAATGACTTATCGAGAAGTCATGAAAGCGTATAGAGAACTCAGAGAGATATCGAAAAGCCAAATTAAAGACATGAAGATTGGAGATATCGACAAGTCATTTCTTCACTAGAGAAATCAGAGTTATCGACAAGTCAACATTCATTAGATAACTCTGAGTTATCGATAAGTCAAATTCCACTAGAGAACTCAGAGATATCGATAAGTCAAAATTCACTAGAGAACTCTGAGTTATCGACAAGTCAAATTTGACTAGAGAACTCTGAGTTATCAATAAGTCAATAAGCCACTAGAGAACACAGAGATATCGATAAGTCAAAGTAAAGATAGGAAGACTAGAGATCTCGACAAGCCAAATTCTCTTATAGAGAACTCAGAGACTTCTACAAGTCAAATTTATAATGGAGTATTAGAGATCTCGATAAGCCAATATACTTATCGATATGTCAAGTTCTCTATAGACCAAAATGAAGATCTCGGGGTAAAATCTCAAAGTACAATCTGCAGATCAGTTCAATATCCAAGATTTACAATCAACAAACAATCCAAACAGCTGGATTAACAAGTCTACAAAAAGCAACTTGAAGGATATGCAAGATCAATGGTGAAGATTAACTGACAAAGGAAGATCCAAGTAAACACAGGATGCTAAGATATGCTAAGCCAGAAATAGAAGATATACTTTTCTTAAAATAGAATTGATAAGTGACAGTTAACTAAAGTTAATAGCATGTCTTATTGTACACTGTGTAAACCAGCATTTAACTAAATTATAAAGTTAACATTGGTCCTTTAGTCTGTTGTAACAATTTAGATAGTAAATATTGTAACTCTCTCAAAGAGAAGCTAAGCTCTTTATTTACAAAGAGCCTAGAAATTTTATAGCAAAACATTCTTAATTTTAATATAAAATTAAGTGAGTTTTGATATATCTGTGTTCTTTATTATTGTATATTTAATTTCTGCAATAACACATTTCACTACAAGATTTAATTTACTTTGTTCAACCATAAATAGTTCAAGAAAAGCATAAAAACACAAAAATACATTCAGCCCCCCCTATATGTGTGTTATTCATATTCTAACAAGTGGTATCAGAGCAAATTCTGAAAGCAAACATATTCAAGATCTTGGAAGAATGAATACAAAGAAAATCAGTAGCATCAAAATTCCTACCTTTGATAAAGCTAACTACACTCTTTGGAAGAAGAAAATGTTGTTATTTTTCAGGATGGTCGATCGACTCTATATTCAGATTCTCAAAAAGGGGCCCTTCACTCCTATGGTTAGAGTTGAAGAATCAATAGATGGTGATATGGTAATTCCAGCTCATTATGCTCCAAAAGACACTAAGCATGAAAAAGAGAAAGCTTTCCTGGATAGTGGCTTGCAGCTGATAGTGGTAGAGTCATTTGACAATGTGATGTACAACAACATTGTCAACTATGACACTGCCAAGCAAATCTGGGAAAAGATTGAAATTCTCTTTGAAGGAACTGAGGAAGTTGGATCTAATCAAAGAAGGATACTAATTTCACAATATGAGGGTTTCATGGCCAAGCCAAAAGAAAGTATCACTGATGTGTTTGAAAGGTTCAACAAGATGATAAATGACTTGCAGCTCCATGAAAAATACTATAAAGCTGAAGAGGTGAACTTGAAGTTCTTGCTTACTCTCCCTGATCATTTGGAACATAAAATCTCAGCAATTATGGAAGGGAGAGACTTGAGCAGAATAACTCTGGAAGTCCTGTATGAAATCTTGAAAACATATGAACTAGAAATGATTCAAATGAAATCATTAAGGTTTGGTCAAGGGCATGTTGTAGATGATTCAAGTGCCCTAATTGTCAATGAAATCCAGACCTCAAATGATGAGCCAAGATCCCAGACTCTAGTTGCCTCAACAAGTGAGCAAAGAACAAATGATTCACAAGAACAGGTCATTCTGGAATTGGAAGAAGATGAGTTCTACACCTTGGATGAACTTGATAAGCTTGATCAGTCAATGGCCTGTCAGGCAAGAAAGTTCTCTAACATTAGAGTAAAGAAGACAATATTCTTGAAGTAAAGGACAGTCTTTCAACAAAGACAACAGCTGGAAAGGAAAAGGGAAGTACACATCTGATAGCAAAAATGGTTACAAAACTGGATCTGTTGACCGATCAAAGATAAAGTGCTTCAAGTGTGATGAACTAGGCCATTTTGCTACAGAATGTAGGAAACCCAAGAAAGAAAAGAAGGACAAAGCTTATCTTCAACTGGAAGCAAAGTATGAAGCTCTTCTGAAAAAATAGCAAAGTAAAGCTTATTTTGCTGAGGGAAAAAGTTGGGATGACTCTGATAATGATGAAGATGAGGAAGTTGGAATTATGCTTTAATGGCCTTGGAGCAAGGAGAATCATCCTCATCAAAATCACAGGTACCAACTCTCACCATCATTGATTTAAATGTGAGTCAATATAAGGAAACTGTAGAAAAGATGAGCACATAAATGTTTCACATACATACAAGTATGGTTTCTATTAATGAAGAAGTTAGCAGACTGAAAAAGATAAATGAGAAGCTTGAAAGTGAGAAACAATAAGCTGAATTGTTGTTGGTGGAGCTTGAAACTGTAAGACAAGAAAATGCATATCTGAAGAACAAGCTCAAGTGTACAAGTGAAATAGAAGCAGTGCTAAGGGAGAAGCTGGAAAAGAATGAAGTTAAATTGAAATCCTTTAACAATGCATCTGACTTAATAGGACAGTACCATGAGAAAAACAAGCCATGTGCAAACATTGCTATTGGTCTTGACTATGATGCCTTGAACAGCAAAAAGAAAGACATAAGTGACAAAGGAAAAGAAACAGAAAATGAAAATGTTCCATCAATGCTGAAAAAGGTTGTCTCACCTATGTTCAAGGCATGTGAAGTAAATTTCAGTGAGGAAGAGTTGATTATCAAGCAAGAAATTGCTGATGAAGATAAAGAGAAGAAAAATGCAGAAGCAACTCCATCTTCCAAAGCTGAAGAGAAGCTCATGGATAATCAAAGCTCCGAGACACCTGTCAAAGAAACCAAGACTGAAGTTGCAAGAAAGAAGAAGAAAAATAGAAATGGGAAAATTGGGATAAACAAAAACAATAATTTTTCTTATGTTGCAGATGCTCCAAGAAAGAAGTGTGAAAAATGTGGCTCTGTAAATCATCTAACTCACCTTTATAAAAAATGTTGTTAGCAAGCCAGCGGAAGGAGCATGCAAATACAATAAAGCAGATGCGAATGGTCCCTACTCATTCTGTGACAAGTTTGACTGTATCCCTTGCAACTTGAAAGTGATGAAGAGTTGCCACAAACTGAGAGTAGACCTTAAAGAAATAAAAATTGGGTCTACATCAGATAGGGAAAATGCACAACAGTCATTGAATTCTATTTTATCTACAATAACTCATTGTACTTCTGCTAAATCAGTTAACAAGAAGAAAGTACCCAACACTACTTGGGTTGCTAAACACACTTAAAACTCATTGCGTGCAGGGTAAAGTGAAGAAAGTCATATGGATCATTGACAATGGGTATTCCAGACATATGACAGGTGATAAGGCCCTGCTATCACAGTTTGAGGAGAAGGTTGGCCCTTTGGTGACCTTTGGAGGCAACAGCAAAGGATTCACAATGGGTTCTGAAAATGTTGTCATTAATGATGTAGCACTGGTAGCTGGTCATGTAGTGAATCTTCTTAGTAGTAGCCAATTTATAGACAAAGGTTTTGAAGTCTTATTCAACAAAGAAGAATGTACTTTTATCAGCAAGAAAACTGGTGAAGTTGCTCTGAAAGAAGCAAGGAAAGGAAGCTTGTTTGTTGCAAACTTGGACTCAAGAAATAAGGATGAAATTTTTTTGCTTCTACACCAAGGCATCAGAATAACAAAGCAAGCAATGGCATAAGAAGTTGTCTTACTTGAATTTTAAGGCAATTAACACCTTGGTCAAAAAGGAGTTAGTAAGAGACGTGTCTAAACTAGAGTTTGCTCAAGTTGATGTTTGTGAAGCTTTTCAGAAAGGAAAAATGAAGAGATCAAGTCACAAGTCAAAAACTGTGAATTTATAAGTGCTCCATTGCAACTTATTCACATGGACTTGTTTGGGCCAGTAAATGTCTTATCTATTTCAAGAAACAAATATGCTCTTGTGATGGTGGATGATTTCTCAAGGTACACTTGGGTAGAGTTCATGCACTCTAAGGATGAGACTCCACACATCATAATTAAGCACATAAAGAAGGTAGAAAAATAGGCTGAAGATCATAACTGTGTAAAAAGATTGAGAAGTGATAATGGAACAGAATTCAGGAATATAATATTGAGTGAATTCCGTAAAAATAAAGGGATTGTTTAAGAATTCTCAGCGGCTAGAACACCTCAACAAAATGGAGTAGTTGAAAGGAAGAATAAAACATTAGTTGAAGCTGCTAGAACAATGCTGCAAGACGCCTAGTTGCCAACAAGTTTCTGGGAAGAGGCTGTTAACACAGCATGTTACACTCAGAACAGATATCTTATTAACAAGGAACATGGAAAATCACCATACTCAATCATGTCTAAGAGAAAGCCTACTGTAAAGCATCTTCATGTGTTTGGAAGCAAGTGTTATATTTTGAAAGACAACTCTGAATATGTGGGAAAATTTGACTTAAAAGTTTTTGAAGCAATTTTTTGGGATATTCATTGGAGAGAACTGCCTACAAGGTCTATGTGATAGATCAAAAGAATATTATGGAAAGCATATATGTGACTTTTGATGATGACAAGTGTCCAAGCTTGGAATGCCTTGATAAAAATGAAGCTGAAGCCCTTACATTTGAAAACCTCAATATTGATAGTGATTCTGATGGTGAAGATGAAGTCAATGCACAACAGATGTTGAATGAAGAGTTTACTGAACAGGAAAATCATGGGAATGGAAGCTCATCCCAAACACCTAAATTTGATAGCACAAACTCAGGGGCAGAAAGAGAAGAAGGATCTAGCAGTCATACCAATATTGAAGAAAATGATGAAACCACTAGTCAACAAACTCATACAAGGAAGTGGGATAGGAGTCACACTAGAGAAGTAATTATTGGTGATCCTATTACTGGTATGAGGACTAGAAGTGCAACTGCTAATGAGTGTTTACATGCATGCTTTCTGACTCAATTAGAACCCAAGAAAACTGAAGAAGTTATAATGGATCCTGATTGGATATCTGCTATGCAAGAGGAGCTTAATCAGTTTGAAAGGAACAAAGTTTGAGAGTTAGTTCTTGCACCAAAGAATAGAAACATTATTGGAACTAAATGTGTGTTCAGGAATAAGATGGATGAAAATGGTATAGTTACCAGAATCAAGGCAAGGTTGGTTGCAAAAGGCTACTCACAAGAAGAAGGAATTGATTATGATGAAACTTTTGCTCCAGTTGCAAGACTTGAAGCAATAAGGATTTTTCTAGAATTTGCTGCACATTCAAATTTTAAAGTGTATCAAATGGATGTCAAGGGTGCCTTCATAAATGGTAGAAGAAGAAGTTTATGTGCAACAGCCACCTGACTTTGAAGATCCATAATTTCCAAATTTTGTGTACAAGTTACTCAAGGTTCAATATGGACTAAAGCAGGCACCTAGAGCTTGGTCTGATACATTGTCAGAATTCCTACTGAAACATGGTTTTACTAGAGGTACTATAGACAAGACTCTCTTCTACAAGAAGTATGGTGAAGATATGATCCTAGTTCAGATCTATGTAGATTATATCATCTTTGGTTCTACTAATGAAAAGCTTTGCCAAAGATTTTCTAAGCTTATGCAGAGTGAATATGAAATGAGTATGATGAGGGAATTAAGTTACTTTCTTGGACTACAAGTCAGTTAAAGAAGTGATGGAATCTTCATCAGCCAAACTAATTATGTCAAGGACTTATTGAAAAAGTTTTGTATGGTTGATTGTTCACCTGCTTCTACACCTATATCTACAGCAACAAAGTTGGTTGAAGATAGAAAAGGCAAGAGTGTAGATATATCAAGCTATAGAGGAATGATTGGATCATTGCTTTACTTAACTGCAAGTAGACCAGACATCATGTTTGCAATATGTCTATGTGCAAGATTTCAAGCTAATCCAAAAGAATAACATTTGATAGCTGTAAAGAAAATTTTCAGATATTTGAAAGGGACTCCAAACTTGGGATTATGGTATCCTATGGGAACTGGTTTTGAAGCTGTTGGTTACACAGATGCAGATTTTGCTGGATGCAGGGTTGACAAAAAAAGTACTAGTGGAAGCTGTCAATTTCTTGGACAAAGACTTGTATCCTAGTATAGCAAGAAATAACAATCTATATCAACTTCTACAGCATAGGCTGAATACATAGCTGTAGGAAGTTGTTGTGCTCAAGTGCTTTGGATTAGAAATCAGGTAATGGATTATGGCATAGTGTTACATAAAATTCCTATCATGTGTGACAATACTAGTGTTATATCTATAGTGGTTAATCCAGTTAATCATTCTAGAACAAAGCACATTGATGTAATGTACCATTTTATTAGAGAACATGCTACAAATGGTACCATTGAGCTCATTTTTGTTCCAACAGAAAAATAATTAGCTGACATTTTTACTTAACCTTTGGATGAAGTAACCTTCACCAGACTTGTAGGTGAAATTGGAATGCTGAATTCTTCATCCTAATGCAAGAACACAGATAATGTGTTGCAGCAGATTAATTTCTAGTAAATCAAAATTAATTTGATTTAATTGGAAATTAACTGAAATGTGAATTATAAATATTTCAGAAATCTCTGCATATTTATCATTCAAAATAAAAAAAATTTAGCTTGGAATTTTTCAAATTCTACATAAACTGCTCATTTGTTAATTTACATCCTTAATATGTAAAATTAACACAAGGCAGAATTAAGTTGATCAAAAGTATATAGAGAACTGAGTTCTCGATAAGTCCACCCGACTTATCGACAAGTCATTTTAAGACTTCTCGAGTGAGTTCTTGATAAGTCAATTCACTGACTTCTCGATAAGCTTTATTATGACTTATCGATAAGTCCTTGTAGAGTTCTTTAGTAGTGTTAATTCACAGAGTTCTCTACAAGTATAATTTTTAGACTTCTCAATAACTCAGAACTGAAATAATTTAACTTAATAAATTATTTTGGTAAAATACTTTTGGAAAATTTATTCTAATTTTATTTTGAATTTATTCAAATAAAAGTTAAAATTAATTCAGTCCATTTTTGGACAAACTGGGTATTTATTTGACATCTCGATAAGTCAATTTTTCGTTCTCTATAAGAGTAATTTAAAATGACTACTCGATATATTTTTCATTTCTTAAAATGACTTCTCGATAGACTAATTCCAAACGTCTATTTTTGAGTACTCGACAAGTCATTTGCTTTTACTATAAATACCCAGACATCTCGACACATATACATACTTACAATTTTCGAGATCTTAAGTGACCTAACCTTTGAATCCAAAACCGATTTCTCTCCCGTTTTTACTCCTTTCTCACTAATTTTTCTTACCCATTCACTCTTACCAATCAACAATGGCACTCAATATTGTTAGAGCAACTATCCCAAAGAATGGAACAAACTACCTCACTTTTACTAATGCTAACCAAGCTCCTGACAGTTTCAAGGGGTTTGTGAAACTTTTGGCTGTATCTTATCTTGCAGGAGATTTGACTGCAAATCATGTTCTGTATCTGGATGTTCTGCATGAATTCTTGACTACAGCAGTAGTGAGGACTGATATGAATGACAATTCTCTCTCTATGATGGTGACATGCACAATTGGAAGCCAACTAATAGAGTTCAATGAACAAGATGTGAATAGAGCTTTGGGGTTGCCAACTGAAAATATGGTGGAGGTACCAACTCCTGATGAACTGACTGAGTTTATGGACTTCATCAACTTTTATGGAAAAATCAACCTGTCAAGCTTGAACATAATAAATCTAAGGAGTGGTCCTTTATCTTTGATTTTGTGGTGAGGGCCTTCACATGCAGGAAGACAGGGTATGACAATATTTCAAGTGTGGTGCAAAAGTTGGTGTACTCAATTTCCCACAATAGACACTTGAATGTTGGTCTATTGATCCTGGAAGAACTTGCAACCAGGATAACAATGCCCCTGTCCGCTAGAGGTAAGGAAATTTTCTTTTCTAGATTTATTGTGTCCACTTTAAATCATAAAGTAGCAGACATACATTTCTTAAATGGTATAGATAGCACAAAAATAGACAATTATAAGCAAGTGTCCAAAATAATATTTGGTTCACTTACTACAAAGAATAAGGTAAATGTAAGTCTAAAAATCACTCCATTTATGTTGGAGAGGTTTAGGACTTACCCTTATCCAATGCCTGACATGAGGTCAAACGTACAATCTAGCACAACTATGATTCCTGAACCTGTGGAAGTACAAACACAGGAACACCCACATGGATCTTCCCAAGCTGAAACCATTTCTTCAAAACCCTTAGTAGCTAGAAAACCAACCACCTCATCTTCTCAAAAAGATGAGTTGAGTAAAAGGAAGAGAAAGGAGGTAACCTTGGCAGTTATAACTGAGAGTGGTGAGGACCAAACTGGAACTGAGTCACCCTTGGTCAAAGATTAAAAAGGAGTAAGAAATCTGAGCTGAACACTCAAGCCACCTCTGTATCCTCCCAACAGGATGCAGTTGTAAAAATAGGGACTAAACAGACTCTAGTACATCCTCTCAACAGGATTTGTCTATTGAAAAGAGCATTCACCCCAATGCACCCTGTACAGAGTCTGCACAGCCTACACCTGAAGCAATTCAAGTATATGGTAGGAGAAATAAGGATGACACACACAGTGAGAGCACATCTTTTGAAGCTCCCTCATCGATTCAGGGGGAGCTGCCAACACTTACATCTGAGCAACACTCTCTACTCTCCCAAATTTCTTCACTACCATAAACACTTGAATCTAATTCTCAAGTGCAAGCTAAATCAAGTGACTTGGTTCAAGAAACCTTGCTCACCACCCAGACACCTCAATCAGATGGTGAGAGGCTACTAGCTGAGGTAGACCTTGATGACACCATCAAACACATGAGGGATTCATCAGTTTTTACTGAAGACCCCATGGATGTCTCACATGCACCTACATGTGTAAATCAGTCTTCACGGACTGTACGGTTTGAGGGAAGTACTCCTGGGGGGGGCTATCTAAATCCTCTCCAATTTAATTGGAGGTTCCTCATGTAAGAATAACTCCCCTCAAAATCCTAGCAGAAATTGCTTTGGCAGTTGATGCTAGGAGTACAATTTCCAATGATCCTGCTATAGGGGAGGCAAGTTTATCACTTTCAAGTGACAGTGCTTTGCAAGAAGCACAAGGGTTTGAGACTGGTGCACATGACAGTAACCCAGTAAAATCCCCTCCAATTCAATTGGAGGTTCCCACTCTCTGTGAGGAATAATAACTTGTCAAAATCACAGAGCAATCTGTGAGTAAAACTGTGACTTCAGTCACAGGTGATTCTGATGCTCAACCTTCTACCTCTCAATCACACCTCATCTCTCAATGGCTCCAAGACACTGAAAATCAACCATCTACAATTGAAGATCTTAGGGTTGATCAACTTGGTGGCCTGGCTCAAATCTCACAGCAGCTACTCACATCAAATATGTCCAATCAAGACTACCAAGCTATCATTCTCTCCTACCAGGTTGATATTGAAGAAAATCAAGAAAATATTATTGATGAAGCTGGTCAGGATGCTAACTATGATACTTGGTTGGATAAAGAATTCACTATTGAGATGGATGTTGTGTTAGCAAAACTCAAGGAGGAGTACATTACAATCTTTGGAAGCAATGCAAGATCACTCACTCCTTAAGAGGTATATGATGCCATCAATGAGGTGTAGAAGGCTCAAATCAAGGCTTTCCATAACTTTGGAAAAGCTCTACAAATAACATTAAATGGTCATCAAGACAAAGTAATAAAGATGGTCAGAGAAAAGATGGACCAAATCATCCCTTCTCAAACTGAGATCAAAACCCAATTCAAGCACTTCTCAGAACAGATGTCTAGGTATGATCTCAGTGGTATTGATAAAAGTGTAAATCAACTCAAGGAATCATTTGTAGCCTTACACAAAGTTGTTCAAGATCATATCAGTAAAACCAATGACACAAGGTTGAAGTTGGATCAAATGCACACTGTAAGATACACTCTTTCACCTTTGGTCATGGATGAAATTCAGAATTTTGTGCAAGCTACCTTTTGGCCAATCTACTGTTATCTCTGCTACAAGCACTTCTTCTCCAGACAATCAAGCACTCAAGACTCAAGTAGCTTCTTTGGAAAACTCCAATGCTTCTCTCAACACTCAAGTTCAAGCCTTGACTTCTCTAGTCAAAAGCCAACAGATAGACATAAAGACCCTAGTGGACTCTTACAGGCACCTTCAAATGCAAAACTATGTTGCTTTGGCAGCCATCATGGGCAAGCTGAACATTCCTCTCCATCACTTCCAGAACCGATAAGGCCTGAAATTCTTACTCCCCTCCTCATGCCTGCCAACAAGACTAAGGGGGAGATAGAGGCTAGGCTGGAAAAATCCAGATCATCTCAACAAGTCCAGGGTGCTGAAAAGAACTTAAATCAAGAAGTAGATCTTGACATGGAGAGACTTATTAGGGATGCTGAAGGACCAAGTCTAAGCAGAGAATTTGATGAATTGCTTAAGGTCCTAAAAGCTTCTCTCAATGATAATCACTTCACATATAAAAAGGCCCTGGACATGACAATAAACTTCTTAAGGGTGGTCATGGTGAATCAAGATAGTTTTCTACAAAAGAGGATTGTGGTCAATATAGATGACTGTGGGATAGACAGATGTATGCAGGTGTCCTTCAATTATCTTGTCTCAAGGAGGGCATCTGAGTTGGACATTATGATCAACAAAGTCAAAGTTGTGACTCATGAAGACACATGCTGCTAACTGAATTGAAGAATGCACAAATGGCCATACCTATAGCCAAACAAGGGTATAGCATACATCTGTCCAAACACCAAACACTTCAAACATTTCCAAATCCTTAAACAATATTTCATGGCCAACAAGAAGCTTATCATGATTCTGGAAACTGACTTAAAGTCAAAGAAGAATAAGAATTATGATGATGTAGAGATGATAAAACTGTTGGGGAGATACTTGAGTCATGCTGAAGCCAACTTGCCTAAAATTTAAATCAACAAGGATAATTTGGATGACGATGAGCAGAAGAAAGGTGATCAAAATCCTTCTGGCTCAAATCCAAGTCAATCCACTAAGCCACCTGGCAGCAAGAATGGAGAGAAGAAGAAGGAGGATGATAAGAAAAATGATGAGAAAAAAAGAGCAAGTGAGAGAATGAGTAAGAGAAGACATGATGGTTCAGAACCACAGCAAACCCTAAAAATCCAAACAACTGTTAATCCCAAACAATGCAACAAAAATTACAAAAGGGGGGGGTTGAATGTAATTCTGGCAACTTTTTATGATTTTAGGAATGTTCTTACGTGATATATAAGTGTGTTTGATTTTGCAAGAAGTGCAGAATGAGAATAAAATAGAAATCAAAACACAAAGCTCTAAAACTTTCTGGTGGATTTGAACTTATCCACCAGAGATATATATATAAAGTTGAGAACTCTGTGATGCTTGAATAGCACACAGCTTCTTACAAGAGAACTTACAGAATTATAGAGAAATACTTAATAGATACAACTTTATCTATCTCTCTGAAAATTATGCTTACTCAGTTAGTTGTTCTACTTGCTTCACTTAGTTTATATATTACCAAGTTATATGATAGAAAGACAAGACAATAAGACAATGTATCTAGTCTAACTTCATGCTGCTACATTACTCTATCTAGCATCTTTGAATATCTTCACAATTGCATGGAAATGGTAATGCTTCTTTGTTCTCTAAATCCTGCAATTAGGCTGCCACATTCCATTTGCAAACACCCGATGTATGTGATTGTGTTGTCACTGTCAACTGCTATTTTGAATATTATCATTCGTCGGGAATGTGTTGATCATCCGTGGGGCGCCTTGTTGATTATCTGTCGGGAGCCTTTGTAGATCATCCGTCGGAGTGTTTCTGTCACTTGATTCTATTTCACTTATGTAGAATTACAAGACATCTTATATTTACAATTATCCAACCTATTTTGCATATCAACCTAGTAGTCAACATGACTCAAAAAATCCTACAACATCTACTCAACTAATACATTATTGTTTGCAGAAATGTGCTACACTACATATTGTTACATA